>NC_134345.1:816062-840070 GCF_964195595.1 Calonectris borealis | reverse complement strand
CTTGCGCTGCGACTCCGACTCCTCGTCCCGCGCGGGCGCCTGGTAGGACCTGGGGGGGGGGCGGGGGTGTGGGACCCACGGCGGGGGGAGGGTCCCAGGCCTCCGCGACCCACGGCAGGGGGGGTGGGGGGAGGGGAGGCGCTGACCTGCGGGGGCGGGGCTCGGCGGTGCTGGGGGGCGCCGGGAGGTCGCCGTCGGGGGGGCTGCGGGGAGGGAGCGTCACCTCGCGCTGCCCCTCCCCCACAGCGGGACACCCACCCCGCCCACCCCCTCCCTCCCCCTCCCTCCCCCTGCCCGCAGGACTCACGCGGCGGTGGGCGGGGCGCAGCGGCGGCGGGCGGGGCTCGGGGGGACGCGGGCGAGGCGCGGCTCCTTGCTCTGCGGGGGAGGGGCGCAGGTGTCGGGGGAGGGGTGGGAGTGACCCCTCCCCCCTCCCAGCCAGGGAGGATGGGGTTAAACCAAGCCCCGCCCCCTCAGTGAGCAGTGGGTGGAGCTTCCTACCAGGTCACCTGACAGGGTCCCTTCTTCCCGATTGGCTGGCTCTGAGGCCAGGCTCTTATTGGCTGAGCCTGGGCCAATCGGGGCGCGGGTCCACTCCTGCAGCAGCTCCCAGAATTCCTGCTGCTGGGGGGGCGTGGCCAAAGCAGGAAAGGGGGTGGGGCCAGGAAAACGGTGACATCAACAAGGAAAGGGGTGGGGCCAAGAAAAGGGTGGAGTCAGAAAGGGGTGGAGCTCAGAAAAAGGCGTGAAGTAAATACAGGGGTGGAGTCAAGGAGGAAGGGGGTGGAGCCAAGTAAAGGGGTGGAGTCACCATAGGGGTGGAGCCCAGACTGCAAGGCGTGGGGCAAAGAAAGGGCGGAGCCAAAGATGGGGCGTGGTGCAAACATGGGTGGAGCCAAGGAGGAGAGAGGCGGAGCCAGAGCAGGAGGAGCCAAGGCAGGGGTGGAACCCAGGGGGGTGGAGCCCAAGGAGGGGGTGGAGCCCAGATGGGTGGAGCCCAAGGGGCGTGGCCAGGAGAGGACATAGCCTGGGGAGAACCTGCAGAACGGGGCGTGTCCCACGGAAAGGGGTGGGGCCCTGTGGGGAGGGGGCGGGTCCAGGAGAAAAAGGGGCGTGTCCAGGGCTCACCTGGGGCGGGGCGTCGAGGCGGGGCGAGGAGGCGGAGCGACGGACGGCGCCGGCGGGCGGGGTGGGGGGGGGCAGCGCCCCCAGGCTGCCCGTCCTGCAGAGACCCCCGGGGGGGGGCTGGGGGGGGCATCAGCCCCACCCCCTCACCCCACCCCTTTGCCCATGTAAGGACGGGAGGGGGCGGAGCCTTACCTTCCCGGCGGGGGGGCCGTTGGGGGGGCAGCTCGGGGGGGGCGGCGCCGCGGGGGGGTCTGGGTGGGGGGAGAGGGGGGGAGATGGGGGGTGAGGGGCTGCGCCGAGACCCCCCCCCCCGCCCCCAGAGTAACCCCAGGCACCCCTCCCCCCCGGGGCTCACCCTGCGGGGGAGGGGCGCCGTCACCCCCCTCCTCGTCCTCGTCCCCCGGGGGGGGGAGGGGCCCCGGCCGCTCCTTGGACTGATCCTGCACCGACATCTTGGCGCGGCTGCTCATGCGGCAGACGGAGCTCCTGGGGGGGGTCAGGGGGGTTTTGGGGGGTCTGAGGGGGTGTGGGGGGGTTAGGGGAGGTTTTGGGGGGTCGGGGGGGGTTGGGGGGCTCACCGGCGGTGCTTGCCGCCCCAGGCGGGGGTCGGGGTGCCCTCGGGATCGGGCGCCATCGGGGCGGGCGCCGCCCCCGGCTCCTTCTGGCTGCGCAGCTGCGGGGGGGCGGGGGGTCAGGACCCCAAGACCCCTCCTCCGATCCCCCCCAACACCCCTCCGCGCCCCCCCCCCCCCCCCGGATCACGACCAGGCCTGGGGCCCCCCCAGTGGGGTTGGGGTCTGTCCCCTGGGGTGGGGGGGGCTCCTGGGGGGTTGGGACCCCCTAATGGCTCAGGGGCCCCCCCAAAGCTGATGGTTGGGGGTGGGGGTCCCTCCCCAGTGTCAGGGGACCGCCCCCAGGTTTGGGACCCCCCTGGGGGATCTTGGGGGTCCCGGGGGGGGGGGGGTGTGTGTGTCCCAGGGGATCTTGGGGGTCTCAGGGGGTCCCAGGGGGGTTGGGGGTCCCGGGGGGGGTTGGGGGTCCCGGGGGCTCACGTGGTGCTGCCGCCGCTGCAGCTCCTCGAGCAGGGGCAGCGTCTCCTCGTCGGCCAAGTCACAGGGGCGCTGGCCCTGGGGGGGGCGGGGCTGCTCAAGGACCCCCCCCAGAGACCCCCAGGCCCCCCCCGGCCCCTGTGGACCCCCTGGGCCCCCTCCCAGCCCCACCCAAACCCACTCCGAGCCTCCTGGGAAGCCTCTGGGCCCCCCCCCAGCCCTCCTGAACCCCCCCGGCCCCCCTGTAGAGACTCCTGGGCCCCCCCCAGGTCCCCCCAGCCCCCTGGGTGCCCCCCAGCCCCCCTGTAGAGACCCTTGGGCCCCCCCTCCAGGCTCCCCCAGACCCCTGGGGACCCCCCCCAGCCCCCCAAACCCTCCCAGCCCCCCCGTAGAGACCCTTGGGTCCCCCCCCAGCCCCCCCGGGACCCCCCAGCCCCCTGACCACGTTGTTGCGGGGGGCCATGTCGCAGAGGTGCTCGGCCAGCAGCCTGCAGGCCTCCTCCACGCCCCAGTGCGCGGCCGCGTGCAGCGGCGTCCACCCGTCCTTGTCCCGCACGTCCGGGTCGTAGCCGGCCTGCAGCAGCAGCCTGCGCCGGGGGGGGGTGTCGGGGATCCCCCTGCGCCGGGGCGGGGGTCCCCCGCAAATGCCTGGGGCGCTTTTTGGGGGCTGGGGCCCTTCCCAGGCTCCTGGGCCCCCCCAGACCCCAGGGACCCCCGAGACCCCGGGGACCCTCTCACACCCCAGGGACCCCCCACACTTCTGGATCCCCCCCAGACCCCGGGGCCCCCCCAGACCCCAGGGCCCCCCCAAACTTCTCAGTCCCGTCTCAGATCGCGGGGTCCCCCCAGACCCCCGGGGTCCCCCCACACCCCAGGGTCTCCCCACACCCCAGGGTCCCCCCAGACTTCTGAGTCCCCCAAAGTCCTCGGTCCTCCCCAGACCCCAGGGCCCCCCCAAACTCCTGGAGCCCCCCCAAACTCCTGGGTCCCCCCAGGCCCCAGGGATCCCCTAAACTTCTCGGTCCCCCCTCAGACCCCTGGGTCCATCCAGACCCTGGAACCCTCCCAAACCCCGGGGCCCCCCCAGACCCCAGGCCCCCCCAGACCCCGGGGTCCCCCGGCCGCGGCCCCCCCACCTCATGACCTCGATGTAGCCCTTGGCGGCGGCCACGTGCAGGGCGCTGGCGCCGGTGGCGGGGTGCCGGGCGTCCCGGATCTCCCCCGCGTCCAGCCAGCGCCGCGTGTCCCGCAGCATCCGCTCCTCCTCCGCCCGCTTGGCCGCCGCCACGTCCACCCCTGGGGCGGGGCCGCCGGGGCGTGAGCGGGTGTGGCCGGGACACACCCACCCAGCCCCTCGGCCCCGCCCCCCTCGGCCCCGCCCACCTCGCCGCGCCACCTCGGCCCGCAGCAGCGCCTCCAGCCCCTCGTCCTCGGCCACCTCCAGCGGCAGCTCCCCGTCGCTCGTCACCGCCGCCACGTCCGCCCCGTGCTCCAGCAGGTACCTGGGGGGGGGGGTCACGGCGGGGTCAGGGGTCACAGGTCATGGGGGTCCAGCCCCACTCACCTGGGCATCGGGATGGAGAGCGCCATGGCCCCCCCCAGCCCCAGAGATCCCCCCACTCCAGAGACCTCCCATAGCCCCCCACCCCAGAGACCCCCCATAGCCCCCCCATAGCCCCCAGCCCCAGAGACCTCCCCATAGCCCCCCCATAGCCCCCTCCCCACTCCATAGCCCCCCCATAGCCCCCAGCCCCAGAGACCCCCCCACTCCAGAGACCCCCATAGCCCCCCCATAGCCCCCTCCCCACCCCGTAGCCCCCCCCCCATAGCCCCCAGCCCCATACCCCTCATAGCCCCCCTATAAGCCCCAGCCCCCCAGCCCCCCCAGGCCCCCCCAGCCCCCCCAGCCCCTCACTGGGCGATGTGCCGGTAGCCGCAGGAGGCGGCCACGTGCAGGGGGGTCCAGCCCTCGTTGTCGGCCTGGTTGACGTCGGCCCCGCTCTCCACCAGGAACTGCACCACCTCCATGTTCTCGTCGATGCAGGCCTGGGGGGGGGTCACGGGAGCGGGACCCCCAGGAACCCCCCCGGGGTGTGTCCCCCCCCCGGGACCCCCCCCAGGGACCCCCCCAGGGTGTCGTCGTCCCCCCTCAGGGACCCCAATATTTGGGAACCCCCCGGGGTGTCATCGTTCCACCCCCCGGGACCCCCCGCCCCCCCCCCAGCATCGACCCGCAGCCCCTCAGACCCCTCCGGCTCCGCCCCTCTCTGTGCCAAGCCCCGCCCTCCCTCTGCAGGCCCCACCCATCACTCAGGCAACCCCGCCCCCTCCCTGCCTCCATTCCACTTCCCCTGTGCAGGCCCCGCCCCCTCGCCAAGGCAAACCC
This sequence comes from Calonectris borealis, assembly GCF_964195595.1. Taxonomy (NCBI): domain Eukaryota; kingdom Metazoa; phylum Chordata; class Aves; order Procellariiformes; family Procellariidae; genus Calonectris; species Calonectris borealis. Next base: position 835,507 of record NC_134345.1, on the reverse strand, counting down.
CGCCCCCTCTCGCCCGCCGCAGGCTCCGCCCACTCACCTAGAAACCCCGCCCTCCCTCTGCTGGCTCCGCCCACTCACCCAGGTAACCCCGCTCACCCTCCGCAGGCTCCGCCCACTCACTCACGTAGCCCCACCCCTCCCCGTTACCCCCCGCGAGCCCCGCCCATTCGCTCAGGTAACCGCGCCCCCTGCAGGCCCCGCCCCCTCCCCTGGCAACCCCGGCCCCTCCCCGTTACCCTCCCCAAGCCCCGCCCACTCCCTCAGGTAACCGCGGCCCCTCCCACTCACCCCTTCCGCCCGCAGGCCCCGCCCTCTCCCCGCCCCTCCCACCTGGTGCAGCGCGCTGATGCCGTCGGCGTTGGCCCCGCCCAGCAGCGCGCGCCCCCCCGCCCGCACCATGGCGCGCGCCTCCGCCAGGTCGGCGCCTGCGCAGACGGCGCGGAACTCGGCGGCGCGCTCGAAGCGGACGGCGCGGGCCCGCGGGGCCGGGGGGGCCGGGGGGGGCGGGGGGGCCGCCGCCGCCGCCGCCTCCCAGCGCCGCAGCTGCTCCCGCCGCCGCTCCCGCGCCGCCGCCGCCGCCGCCGCCATCGCCGCCCCCCGCCGCCGCCGCCGCCGCGGGGCCCCGCCCGGCTGCCGTAGGGGGCGGCGCCGGAAGCGCGGGGGCGGGGCGCCATGGCAACGGCGCGCGCGCGGGGGGTGCCGGGGCGGCGCGGGGCAGGGCGGGAAAGCGGCGGACCACGCCCCCCTCCCCTCCCCTCCCCTCCCAATGGGCGGATGCAATGAGGCGGAGGCCGGATGTGACGTTTATTGGGGGCGGGGTCACTTCCAACGGCCGCCGACGCGGCCCTTGCCGACCACCTTCTTGCTGCGGGGGGGGGGAGCGGGGGTGGGACCGGGACCCCCCAAGTGCTCCCCGGTCCCAAACCCCCCCCGCACGCCCCCCCAGCCCCCCCCGACCCCCCAATACTCCCCCAGGACCCCCAAGACCCCCGCGGGCCCCCCCTCACGCCCCCAAAGGCCCCTCGTACCCCCCGAGCCCCAAACACCCCCCGGGCCCTTCCCCACAGCCCCCGGTACCCCGCCCCCACCCCCAGACCCCCCTCAAACGCCCCCAAGTGCCCCCCCAGGACCCCCAGTTCCCCCCCCAGGGACCCCCAATCCCCCCCAGGGACCCCCAATTCCCCCCCAGGGACCCCCAGTTCCCCCCAGGGACCCCCAACCCCCCCCCAAGACGCCCAATTCCCCCCCCCCGGGACCCCCAATCCACCTCCAGGACCTCCAACCCGCCCCAGGTACCCCCAATTCCCCCCAGGACCCCCAACACACCCCCAGGGACACCCAAGACCCCCTCCAGGGACCCCCCAACACCCCCCCGGGACCCCCAACTCCCCCCCCCCGGGCCCCCCCAGCCCTCCCCGGGACCCCCCCTTACAATTTCTGCGCGTGGCTGATGCGGTTGTACAGGACGTTGATCTGGGGAGGGGTAAGTGTGAACCCCGGCCCCACCCCCCAGGGACCCCAACCCCCCCCCCAGGGCCGTCCCCTCCCCCCACCTCGTATTTCTGCTTCCGCAGCTTCTCCATCAGGTCGAACTTCTCGGACTCGAGCTGCTGGATCCAGTCGTGGAGCTCCTTGGCCTTGTCCCTGGGGGGCGGGCAGGGGTCCGGGGGGGTCAGGGGGGGTCAGTGGGGGGCGGGGGGGAGGCCGGGGGGGGGGAGGGGCCCCACCTGAGCTCGTCCTCCCGCAGGTGCTCGATGTTGAGGGGCCGCTTGCGCTCGGCCAGGATCCGCAGCTTCATCTCCCGCCCCGTCTGGCGCTTGCCCCGCTTCTGCTCCGCCTGGGGACGGGGGGGCCTATGGGGCACCCTATGGGGGCTATAGGGCACCCTATGGGGCAGCTTATGGGGCTATGGGACAGCCTATGGGGCTATGGGGTGCCTTATGGGGGCTATAGGGCACTCTATGAGGCAGCTTATGGGGCTATGGGGCGGGCTATGGGGTGCCTTATGGGGGCTATAGGGCACCCTATGGGGCAGCCTATGGGATGCCCTATGGAGCAGCCTATGGGGGCTATGGGGCAGCCTATGGGGTGCCCAAAAGGGGCTGTGGGCCACCCTATGGGGCACCCTATGGGGTGCCCTGGGGAGCCCTATGGGGCTGCCGCAGGCTGGGGGCTTTGGGGGCTCCTCCTGCCTCACTGGGGGTCCCCCCCTGCCCCAGGGGTGTCCCTGTGGGGCCGGGCCCCCCCACCTTGACCAGGTACCCCCCGAAGTGGGGCATGGTGGAGAGCACTTTCTTCTTCTTGGCGTCGTCCTCCGCTCGCTTCTTCGCCTCCTCCTCCTCCTTGCGCAGCTTCTCCTCCTGGGGGGACACGGGGGGATGTGGGGGGACACGGGGGGGACGTGGGGGGCCCGGGGGTCCCCCTCCCCGCCGCCCCCCTCCCCACTCACCGCCAGCCGTGCCTGCCGCTCCCGCTCCTTCTCCGTCCGGCTCCGCAGCTGCTCGTTGCGCTCGGCCCGACGGCGCTCCTGGGGCACCCGCGTCACCCGTGGGGACCCGCGTCACCCGTGGGGACCCGCGGGGACCCACAGTGCCACCCGCGGGGGCCCACGGGGACCCACGGGGACCCACAGTGCCATCCATGGGGACCCACAAAGCCACCTGCAGGGACCCACGGGGACCCACAGATCCACGCTGCCACCCACCACTGTCACCCGTGGGGACCCACAGGGGTCCCACAGACCCACGCTGCCACCGTGACCCACGGCCCCCCCTGGCGACCCCCGGCCCCCCCCCCCACGGCCCCCAGACCCACGATCCGCTCCATCAGGGCCACCAGCTCCTCCTCCTCCCGGCGCCGCTGCTCGAAGTGGGCGTCGATGAGGGTCTGCAGCTCCAGCAGGTCCTTCTCCATCCGCTTGCGGTGGATGTCCTGGGGGGGGACACCCACGGGGGGGGCACGGTCACCCGTGGGGACACCGACCCCCACCGTCACCCCCAGGGACCCCCCGGTGCCACCCACAGCGGGGCCCTCCCAGCCCCATAGTGATCCCCCCAGCCCCACAGCGACCCCCACAGCGACCCCCCACAGCGACCCCCCCCAGCCCCCCACTCACATCGAAGTCGACCCTCTCCCCCTCGGGGATCTTGGGGGGGGCCAGCTGGGGCATGACGGGCCTGGGGGGGCCGGGGGGCAGCGGGGGGGGGTCAAGGGGTGTCTGGGGGGGCAGCAGGGCTGCCCCACCCCCCCTGACCCTCCCCCGCTCACCGGGGCCGCGGCCGCTCCTCCTCTGGGGGGGGGAAAGAGGAGTCAGGGGGGGTTGGGGGGGTCAGAGGGGGCGGGGGGGGTCGCGGGGGGGGAGGGGTCGTACCTGGCTCCTCCGGCGGTTTGGGGGGCTCCGATGCTGCGGGGGGGGGGGGGCAGGGAGAGAGCGGAGGGTGAGGGGCTGGGGGACCCCCATGACCCCCCACCGGGACCCGGGGGGTCCCGTGGATTTGGGGGGGCTAGGGGGGGTCCCCCCCCGCACTCACCTTCCTCTTCCTCCTCCGCCGGCTCCTCCTCTGTGGGAGATGGGGGGGGACACGGGGCCAGGCCCCCCCCGACCCCCCCGTGTTAATTAACCAGAGCCGTTAATGAGACAGTAATTAACACCCCGGGACTCGCTACAGCCCCCCAAGACCTCCCCGACCCTCGTTAGCGGCTTCAGCCCCGGCCCTGCCGCCAGGCCCCTTCGTTCGCGGCGTTAATTAGCGCTTTGGGGGTTCATTGCTGCGGTGGGGGGTCGTTAAGGCGTTTTGGGGTTCGTTAGCGCTTTGGGGGTTACCGCGTGCCTCGTCACCACGAGCTCGTTAGCCGGGGGGGTTAATTGGGGGCTGCGCTCGCGCCCCTTCGTTAGGGGCTGGGGTCACTCACCTTCCGGCTGCTCCCTGGGGGGGGAAGGAGAGGGGTGAGGGGGGGCCAGGGGGGGGCCCATCCCAGTGGGGGGCACTGGGAGCACTGGGGGGGGGTCACTCACTCCTCGTACTCCTCCTCGGCCTCCGACATGGCTGCGGGTCGGGGGGTCCTGGGGAGACGGGGGGGGGGTGTCAGGAGGTGGGGGGGGTGTCAGGAGATGGGGGGGCTGCGCCCCTCCCCCCCGAGACCCCCATCCCCCCCCCATGACCCCCTCCCCCACCGGCGGGGTCTCTCCCTCGGGCTCCGCTGGAGTCGACCCCCCCCCCACCCCGGGGGTCCCTTTATCAGGGGCTGCCCCACCCCCCCCATGATGTCACCCCCCCCTTCCCCCCCCCCAAATTCCCCCCCATTGTTCCCGAGATGCCACCGAAATGTCACCGACACCGGACACCGCGCTGCGGGGGGAGGGGGGGCTCAGCCCCGGACGTGGGGGGCCCGGTGCCCACTTGGGGGGCACTGAGGGGCCTGACTGGGGGGGGGGGGCAGCCGGGACCATTTTGGGTGAAGACAAAGGGGGGAGGGGAGGGGTGGGGGAGGGGGCGCTATTCCTGTCCCCTGACGTCACCGCCCCACCCCCGCACCTGTCGGGGCTCCTGCCCTTTGTTGGGGACCCCCGGGGGGGGGAAGGGGGGGCGCACGGTCACTCCCCACCCCCCACACGTGGGTGCCCCCGCGGGGGGTGGGGGGAGGGGCGGGGGGGTCACCCCCCAACACTCACCCGCAGCCGCTGCTTTGCTCCAATTTCGTTTATTTTGGTACAAAACAAACCCCTCGTTTCCCCTCCCCCCCTCCCCCAGCACCGCAGACCCCCCCCTCCCCCCACCGTGGGGGCCCCCCCGCCCCCGACACCGTGAGGGGGGACCCTGGCGTCCGGCGCCATGGGGGGGGCAGAGGTAGGTGTGGGGCCGGGCCCCCCGAAGTGGGGTGCCCCCCCAAAGTGGGGTGTCCCCCCAAAGCAGGGGGTGCCCCCCCCAAAGCGGGGGCCCCCCCTCAGGCGGAGGCATCGGGGCCCAGCTGGAGGGCGATGGCCCCGTGCGTCACCACCAGCCGCAGGCGGGGGGGGCCCCCCAAAACCGCCCCCCGCCCCCCCGCCCCTCCCCCCGCCGGGCCCAGCCGCACGTGGGCGTAAAGGGAGAGTTTGGGGTCGGGGGGGCCCGGGGGGGGAGGCGGGGGGGGCGCGGGGGGGGGGGGCAGGCGGCCCAGGCGCACGCGGGGCTCCCCCCGCAGCCGGCAGCCCCCCCCGCAGCCCCCGCAGTCGTGGAGGGCGACGCGGGGCTGGGGGGGCCGCGGGGGGCGGCGGCGGCGGCGGGGGAGGGGCGGCGGGGGCCCCCCCCCCACGCGGCGCAGGCGCCCCTCCGTCTCCCGCAGGTCGTACTTGGGGGGCGCCGGGGGGGACGGGGGGGGCTGCGCGCCCCTCCCCCGCTGCCGGAAGGCGCCTTCACCCCGTCTGGGGGGGGGAAGGGGGGGTCAGGGGGGGCCTCCGGGACCCCAATATCCACCCACGCCCCCCCCAGGGACAGGGGTTCTCCCTGTGCCCCCCCCAGGTTTTGGGGTCCCCCCCAGGAGGAGATTCTGGGGTCCCCCAGGATGTTTTGGGCTCCCCCCCGAGGTTTTGGGGTCCCCCCCCCGTTCCTGGGAGAACGTTTTGGGGTGCCCCTGCCCCCCAGGACATTTTGGGGTCCCCCCCAGGAGAAGATTTTGGGCCCCCCTGGAATATGTTTTGGGCCCCCCCGAGGTTTTGGAGTCTCCCCTGTCCCTGGGAGAACATTTTGAGGTCCCCCCCCACCCCCCAGAATGTTTTAGGGTCCCCCCCCCACCCCCCAGAATAGCCTGGGTCCCTCCCAGGGGGACGTTTTGAGCCCCCCACCCCCCCGGCAGTGGTTTAGGGTCCCCCCCCCACCCCTGGGTGGGGGGGTGTTTTGGGGTCCCCCCCAAGACATTTGAGGCCCCTCCCTGGGACATTTTGGGGACCCCTCCTCACCTCTGGGAGAACATTTGGGGGGCCCCCCAGCATATTTTAGGGTCACTCTGAGGGGTTTTGGTGTCGTCCCCACCCCGCGTCCCCAGGAGGTTTTGGGGCTCCCGGGGGTGGTTGGGGGGGGGTTGGGGGGTTTTGGGGGGCCGGGGGGTCCCCACCTCTCGCAGGTGCGGCACTCGCAGCGCTCGTTGTTCTCCCCGAAGAAGCCGTCCCCGTAGAAGCAGGTGATCTCGTCGCGGGGCGCGATGTCCCGCAGCGCCTGCACCCGCGCCGCCTGCCCCTCCGCCGCCACCAGCTGCACCCCAAAAACACTGGCACCCCCCCTCTGCACCCCAAAACACCCTCCTGGGGACCCTCCCCGACCCCACCCCAGCCCAGCCCCCCACACCCGTGGTGGCACCTCCAGCTGTGTGGGGACCCCCCCCGTGACACCCCCAAATCCGTGGGGGCCCCCCCAAACCCACAGGAACCCCCCCAAACCTGGCACCCCCGGAACGCCGCACCCCCAAACCCCCCTGTGGGCCCCCCCAAAGACTCACCTTGCAGTTGGGGCGGCAGTCTGGGGGGGGGAAGAACCCGTCAGCAGCCGCTCGGGGACCCCCCACCCTTTTTAGGGGGTCCCCGGGGGGCTCGGGGGGGAGTTGAGGGGCTCGGGGGGTCCCCGGGAGGAGTTGCGGGTCCCTGGGAGGTTTGGGGGGCTCAGGGGGGGTCCCCACAAAGGGGTTTGGGGCTCTGGGGGGCGGCCCAGGGGCTCGCAGGGGTTGCTGTGGGTCCTGAGGGGTGTTTTGGGGTGTGTGGGGGGGAACCTGGGAGGGTGTCAGGGACCCTGGGGGGGGTTGGGAGACCCCAGGAAGCGTTTTGGGGGACCCCAGGAGTGTTTTGGGGGTCCCAGGACCCCCCCCGTGGCTGAACAACAGCAGTGGGGCCGAGCCAGAGGTCCCTGGGGAGGGCCCGGCTCTGGGGAGGCACTGGGACCCCGGGAGGGGGTCAGGGGGGTTTTGGGGGACCCCAGGAGGGTTTTGGGGGTCCCAGGAAGGTTTGGGGGCCCCAGGAACCCCCCGTGGCTGATGACAGTGGTGGGACTGAGCCAAAGCTGGGGGTCCCTGGGGAGGGCCCGGCTCTGGGGAGGCGCTGGGAACCCAGGAGGGGGTGAGGGGGGTTTTGGGGGACCCCAGGAGGGTTTGGGGGGGCCCCAGGAGGGTTTGGGGGGGCCCCAGGAACCCCCCGTGGCTGACGACAGCAATGGGACCGAGCCGGAGCTGGGGGTCCCCAGGGAGGGCTGGGCTCTGGGGAGGCGCTGGGACGCTGGGACCCCGGGGGAGGGTCGGGGGGGTTTGGGGGGACCCCCGGCGAGTTTTTGGGGGACGCACCGTGGTTGATGAAGGCGGCGGGGCCGAGCCAGAGCTGGGCGCAGCGCCGGCGCGTGGAGTACATGACGCTGAAGTCGTTCTCGCCCGCCCGCAGCAGGGCCTGGTCGGGCGCCCGCAGCTCGGCCACGCAGCCCACCAGCAGCTCCAGCGTCTCGTGCTTGCGCCTGGGGGAGGGGGGGGGCAGGGGGGGTTGGGGGGGGCCCGGGGGGGGGCGCGGGGGGCGCGGGGACCCCCCCCGAAGCCCCGCACCAGGCGCGGGTGGAGACGACGCGCGCCCCGTTGGTCTCGCGGGAGTAGCGGCTGCAGGGCTGGATGGAGAAGCCGCTCTCGGGCAGGAAGATCCGCAGGTACCGGAACACCTGGGGGGGGCCCTGGCGTCACCCACGTGGGGACCCCCCTGTGCCCCGTAGGCGCCCCCATAGGGACCCCCCGTGCCCTATAGGGCCCCCCCATGCCTCATAGACACCCATGGCGACTCCCCTGTGCCCCCCATGGGCCCCCCTGCGTCCCCCATAGGCCCCCTCTGCCCCATAGACCCCCCTTGCCCCCTGTGGGCCCCCCCCCCTGCCCCCCAAGGGGACCCCCCTGCCCCACAGATCCCCCTGTGTCCCCCAAGGGGACCCCCCTGTGTCCCCCATGGGGCCCCCCCGGGCCCCATAGACCCCCCTGTGCCCCCCATGGGGACTCCCCTGTGCCCCATAGGCCCCCCTGTGCCCCCCAAGGGGAGCCCCCCCTGCCCCATAGACCCTCCTGTGCCCCCCATGGGGGCCCCCCTGTACCTCATAGACCCCCCTGTGCCCCATAGGCCCCCCTGTGCCCCACATGGGGACCCCCCCGTGCCCCCCCTGCCCCATAGACGCCCCTGTGCCACCCATGGGGACCCCTCTGTGCCCCACATGGGGACCCCCCCGTGCCCCCCCTGCCCCATAGACGCCCCTGTGCCCCACATGGGGACCCCCCCGTGCCCCCCCTGCCCCATAGATGCCCCTGTGCCCCCCATGGGGACCCCTCTGTGCCCCACATGGGGACCCCCCTGTGCCCCCCCTGCCCCATAGACACCCCTGTGCCCCCCATGGGGACCCCTCTGTGCCCTCCCTGCCCCATAGACGCCCCTGTGCCCCCCATGGGGACCCGTCTGTGCCCCCCCTGCCCCATAGACCCCCCTGTGCCCCACATGGGGACCCCCCCGTGCCCCCCCTGCCCCAGACGCCCCTGTGCCCCCCCGGGGACCCCCCCACCCATAGGCCCCCCCCGGCCCCCCCGCCCCACTCCCCCTCACGTGGCTCTTGAGGGCGGCGCGCTGCAGCGGGCGGCGCCGCTGGAAGAAGGCCGGGGCCCAGGCGCCGCTCAGCGCCCGCCATGCCGCCTCCAGGTCCCGCCGCCGGCAGAAGCCCTCGACGGCCGCGCGCAGGAGGTGCTGCCGCCGCAGAGCGGGCAGGGGGCTGCGCCAGCACCGCCCTTGCTGCGGGGGGGGGGACGGGCCGGGGGACACCCCCCAGGGCGGGGACACCCCCGGGATGGGACCCTGGGACAGGGGACCCCCCCCCCGGGGCCAAGCACTCTGGAATGGGGACACCCCCCGGGAGAGGGACCCTGGGAGGGGGACACCCCCCAGGACAGGGACCCGCAGGACAGGGCCCCCCCCCTCACAACAGGGACCCCCATACTGGGCACCCCTGGGGGATGGGGACACCCCTCGGGACAGGGACCCCCCGGGACAGGGACCCCCCCTCAGAACGGGGACCCCCATACTGGGCACCCCCCGGGAGAGGGACCCCCCCGGGATGGGGACACCCCCCAGAACAGGGACCTCCCGGGACCGGGCACCCCCAGGACAGGGACCCTTGGATGGGGACACCCCTCCGGAACAGGGACCCCCTGGGACAGGGACGCCCCCCCAGAACGACGACCCCCGTACTGGGCACACCCTGGAAGAGGGACCCCGGGACCGGGCACCCCCTCCCTAGACAAGGACCCTGGTAGGGGGACACTCCCCCCAGAACGGGGACCCCCCGGGATCGGGCACCCCCAGGACACGGATCCCCCCGGGATGGGGACACCCCCTAGGACAGGGACCCCCGTACTGGGCACCCCCCGGGAGAGGAACCCCGGGACCGGGCAGCCCCCCCTGGAGAGGGACCCCCCCGGGATGGGGACATCCCCCCCAGAACGGGGACCCCCCAGAACAGGGGCCCCCAGGAAAGGGACACCCCCCCCCACCGGGACAGGGACTCCCGGGCCGCACCCCCCGGGACAAGGACCCCCGGATGGGGCACCCCTCCGGGGCAGGGACCCTCCCTGGGACGGGGACCCGGGGACCAGCCACCCCGCCGGGCCTGGAACCCCCGGATGGGGACCCCTCCCTCCCCCGGGACAGGGACCCCCGGATCGGGACCCCCCCCCGCCCCACCTGACGCCCATCTTGTGGGTGCGGAAGCCCAGCACCGAGTCCAGCACCAGGCTGGTGGCCAGGTCGTCGTTCTCGCACAGCTCCCGCGCCGTCACCCGCCGGGAGCCCATCGTGCGCCGCCGCGGGGCATCCTGCGGGCACCGGGGGGGGGGGGTCACCGAGGACCGGCCCCGCCGCCCCGGGGGGCCCAGACAAAGAGCCCGGGGGTGGGGGGGGGACCGGGATCCGCGTCCCGCCCGGCCCCGGCGGGCTCAGCCGTTACCGCAGCGCCGGCGGCCCGGCCCGGCCCGGCCCGGCCCCCGCTGGAGCCGGTACCGGGGCCGGGCCTCCCCCGCCGCTGCCGGCCCGCTCCCGCCGTCCCCGCCGTCGCACGCGCACACCTCTCCGCCATCCCCATTGGCCGCCCGCCCTTCGCCCCGCCGCGCCCATTGGCCGTCGGCGCCGCCAGTCGCGTTCCGTCCCGCCCTCGGCCTGAGGCGCTCGCGGCTCCCATTGGCCGAGCCCCCCTGCCCCGCCTGGGCGGCACGTGCCGCGCCCCATTGGCCGGGGCGTTTCTGGCTGGCTATTGGCAGGGACTGATGCCGGTCACTCCTCTCCCGCAGCATTGGGCCTACTGGCGGGAGCCCCGCCCCCTGCTCTCCATTGGTTAGCAACTGCCGCCTTCCCCGGCTCCTATTGCCCTCCCGCCCCCGCCGCCCGCCCGCCCCTCGCTCCCATTGGCGGAGGGCGCTGTCGCTTAGCGGCGCCGGACACAATGAGCTCTGCGTGGGGCCTACCACAAACAATAAACTCTGGGTACCGCCTACCGGCGCAAGGCCCTGCCCTCGCCCCGACCACGCCCCTTCCGCCGTGCCGGCTCCGCCCCCGCGCAAGATGGCGGCGCCCAGGGCGAGCGGGCGGCTATAAGAGGTGCGAGGGGGGGGCCCGGGGGAGTCGCGGGCAGTCGGGGGGCCCCGGGGGGGGAAGGGGGTCCCGGTCCCGGTCCCGGTCCCGGTCCCGGTCCCGGTCCCGGTCCCGGTCCCGGTCCCGGTCCCGGTCCCTGACTGCGCCGCGGCAGGGTGATGGCGGCGGCGGGAAGCGGGGGGGGCCGGCGGGAGCCCCCCCACACGCTGCAGGGGCTGCTGGAGATGGCGGTGGCGGCCGGGGAGCCCCAACCCCCGCCCCGGGAGCCCATGGGCGAGGAGGTGAGCGGGGCCGGGGGGGGGGTCGGGGAGGGTACGGGGGTTGCTGCGGGGGGCCCGTGGGTCCTTGGGGGCATGGGGGGGGTCCTGGAGGGGGCGGGGGGCTCTTGGGGGTTCCTGGGGGGGTCAGTAGGGGGTGGGGAGGCTGCGGGGCGGCTCTGCGGCTCGGGGGGGTGGGCTCAGTGGGTCCTGGGGGAGCGTGGGGGCTCCCCGGGGTTCCTTGGGGGGGTCAGTGGGGGGCACAGACGCTGCGGGGGGACTCTGGGGGTCCTGGGGGAGCTCAGCGGGTTGAGGGGGGGTCAGTGGGTTGGGGGGGGTGTCAGCGGGTCTTTGGGGGGCTCTGTGGGGCCGGGGGGGGGGGGGCTCAGCGGGTCTGGGGGGCTCCCATGTCCGACCGCGGGTCCCGCAGCGGCAGCGGTGGCTGCAGGCGGCGGTGGCGGAGGCGCTGGGGGGGCCCGGGGGGGCACAGGAGCAGCTGCGGCGCTGCCTGGGGGTGCTGGCGGGGCCCTGCCCCGGGGAGGAGGCGGCCGAGCGGGGCCGGGGGGAGACGGGACCCCACGAACAGGCCCTGGAGCTGCTTGCGGAGCTGTGCGAGAGCCTGGACAACGCCACCGGTGGGGGGCGCGGGGGACTGGGGGGGGGGTTGGGGGGTCCCACCGGGGGGGTTGGGGGGCCAGGGGGAGCCCAGAGGGGGCTGGGGGGGGGGCTGGGGGGCCCATAAAGGTGCCTGGGTGGGGCTGGGGGTCCCACGACGGGGTTGGGGGGACCAGGGGGAGCCCAGAGGGGGCTGGGGGGGACTATGAGGTTGGGGGGGGGGGGGGGTGGCTGGGGCGGCCCAGAGGAGGAGCCCGTAAAAGTTCCTGGGGGTCCCATGAGGGGGGTTAGGGGGGGCCGTGAGGGTCCCTGGGTGGGGCTGGGGGTCCCACGAGGGGGGTTGGGGGGGACTGAGGGACCCATAAAGGTCCCTGGGGGTCCCACGAGGGGGGTGGGGGGGCTGGAGGTGCTTGGGGGTGTCAGGGGGGCCCTGACACCCCTCCCTCGCCCCCCTCCCAGATTTCTGTGCGCTGGGGGGGCTGGAGGCGGTGGTGGGGCTGCTGGGGCACCCCTGGGCCCCCCTGCGGGCGGGGGCCGCCCGGGTGGTGGGTGCCTGCGCCCAGAACCTGCCGGGGGCCCAGGGGCAGGCGCTGGCCCTGGGGGCCCTCCCTGCCCTGCTGGGGGGGCTGCGGGGGGACCCCGACCCCCGCGTACCCCCCTGCGCCCTCTTTGCCATCTCCTGTGAGTTGGGGGAGCGGGGGAGGTATTGGGGGGGTGGGGGGCACGGGGGGGGGTGGACAGGGGGATGAGGAGGGGGGATTTGGGGTGGGGGGCTGTTGGGGTGGTGGGGGTGGGGGGACATGGGGAGGGGGGGTTTGGGGTGGGGGGACATGGGGATGGGGAGGGGGGATTTCGGGTGGGGGGGGACAGGGACGAGGAGGGAGGATTTGGGGTGGGGGCTGTGGGGGTGGGGGGGTTGTGGGGGTGGGGGGCACAGGGACGAGGAGGGGGGATTTGCGGTGGGGGATATGGGGGGTATAGAGGGGATTTGGGGGTGCAGGGCTGGGGCTGCAGGGTCTTTTCTCCCCCCCAGGCCTGGTGCGGGCGCAGCCCCAGGGGCTGGAGCAGTTCGAGCGCTTGGGGGGCCTGGAGGCGCTGGGGGGGGCCCTGCAGAGCCCCCGGCCCCCCCTGCGTGCCCGCGCTGCCTTCCTGCTGCACTGCCTGCTGCGCGAGCACCCCCGCCTGCGCGGTGAGACCCCCCGGCACCCCCAAACCCAGCCCTGGGACCCCCCCGGCACCCCCAAACCCAGCCCTGGGACCCCCCAGAGCCCAGCACTGCCGCTGGGACCCCCCCGGCACCCCCAAACCCAGCCCTGGGACCCCCCAGAGCCCAGCACTGCCCCTGGACCACCCCCGCACCCCCAAACTTGGCCTGGGGACCCCCCAGCACCCCCAAACCCAGCCCTGGGACTCCCCAGAGCCCAGCACTGCCCTGGGACCCCCCAGGACTCCCCAAGCCCCCTGCCCAGTCCCATGGACCCTTGCAGACCCTCCCAGCCCTGTCCCAGGGATACCCCCACCCACCTTGCCGTGGGGACCCCCAGGACCCCTAACCCTGCACCAGGCCCCCTCTTGGGACCCCCTGGGAGCCCCCCAGATCTTTATGGGACCCCCCAGCCCTGCTCTGGGACCCTCCGGGACACCTCCAGGTCCTCCTGGGCCCCCCCTGCCCCTTGAGACCCCCCCATCTGTTCCTGGGACCCCCCAGACCTGCAATGGGATTCTCTGGGACACCACCAGCCACTCCTGGGACCCCCTGAGACACCCCCCCCCCCCCCAGCTCTCTCTGGGACCCCCAAACCTGCCCTGGGGACCTTTTGGGACCCCCAAACCTGTTTGGGACCCCCTAACCTGCCATGGGACCCCCCCAGCCCCTCCTGGGACCCCCTCAGCCACTCCTTGCATCCCCTGGGACCCCCCAGCCCTGCCCTGGGGACCCCCTAGGACCCCCCAGCCACTCCTGCGACCCCCTGAGCCCCCCCCAGCTCTCCCTGGGACCCCCCAGCCACTTTTGGGACCTTCTGAGACCCCCCTGGGACGCCCCCAGCCCCTCCTTGGACCCCGTGGGACCCCCCAGCCCTGTCCTGGAGACCCTTTGGGAACCCCCAAACCCTGCCATGGGACCCCTTCAGCACCCTCCTGGGGACCCCCCCACATTGTGCCCCCCCATCATGCCCCCCCAGAGCCCCTGTGCCAGCTGGGGACGGTGGCCCAGCTGGTGGCCGTGCTGCGGACGGAGCACGATGGGGCCCACGAGCACGCGCTGGGGGCCCTCTGCAGGTGAGACCCCCGGGGGGTGCTGGGGACCCCCCAGCATGGGCGGGGGGGGGGCTGTGGGTGCCCCCCAACACCGGGGGCCCCATGGTGGGGAGTGGGGTGTGGGGGTCCTGGGGGGGGGGTAGGGGTTGGGGCGGGGTGTCGTGCCCCCCCCTCCCCCCAGCCCCCTTTGCCCACCCCCCAGTTTGGCCTCGGATTTCCCCGTGGGGGTGCGGGAGTGCCAGGCCCCCGCCCTGGGGCTGGAGGGAGCTGCTGCGGGAGCGGCGGGGGCTGCTGCGGGGCCGCGAGGAGTTCCAGGTACGGGGTGGGGGGGGGTCCTGGGGGGGTCCCCTGGGGCTGGGGGGGGGACGGGACGACCCTCACTGACACCCCCCGCCCCACGGCAGGAGGAGCTGGGAGTTCTGCGAGCGGCTGCTGCAGCTCTGCTTCGAGACCCCCCCGAGGAGAGCAGCATGGACCGGTGACGGGGGACCCCGGGACCCCCCCAAAGCCCCCCGGGTCCGTTGGGCCCCCCCCTTGGGCCCCCCCCTTGGGCCCCCCCTTGGGCCCCCCCTTGGGCCCCCCCCTTGGGCCCCCCGGCTCCGGGGGGGGGTAATAAAGGTTTCACTCCTGAACGTGTCCCCGGGGTTTGTCGTGAAAGCAGTGGGGGGCTGTGGTGATGTCATCGGTGATGTCATATAACAGGCAGGGCTGCCCCCCCTTTCCCCGCGGGGGGACCCCGACGGCAGCACCACGGGGGGCGGGGCCTACGATGCTGTAGGGGCGTGGCTTCGGGCCAGACCGTTGCCAGGGGGCGTGGTCTCCCGGCCGTTGCTGGGACAGCGGCCTCGCGCCGGACCGTTGCTGGGGGCGTGGTCTCCCGGCCGTTGCCGTGGAGACCGCGTCCCTCGCGGCAGCGCGGGGCGGGACCCCGCTGCCGTTCTCGCTCCCCATTGGCCCGCGGCGCTCCGTTACCGCCGGGAGAGGGGCGTGGCCACGCCGGCGGCGGCGCTCCGCCATGGCGGCCGGCATCGAGGAGGGTCTGGGAACCGTGTGCTGGTGGGGGCTGTCCCCGGCGCTCGACCTCCGCCTGCACCGTGAGCCTCGCACCCCCCCCCCGCTTCCCGGTGCCCCTTCCCGGTGCCCTGCCCCCCCCCCCCCCCCCCCCCCCCCCCCCCCCCGGTAACGCCGCCTCCCGCAGTCCCCCGGATCCCGACCCCGAGGCGGAGGCGACGGTGCTGCTGGTGGGCGCGGCAGAGGGGCGGCACCTCCTGCTGACGGCGGCCCGGGCCCGGCGGGAACCCCCCCGCGCTATCACCGTACGGTACCGGGGAGGGGGGGGACAGGGGCGGGGTTACCGGGGGGATGCCCCGGGGTTACCGAGGGTTCCCCCCCCGCAGCTGTTCGTGGCGGAGCAGCGCCCCGAGGCCGTGGCGCGGCAGCTCCTGTTCCTCCTCCTGGCGACCGAAGCCCCGGGAGGCGCCGGTACGGCGGGACCTGCCGCCCGCGCCGCCGCCCTCCTGGAGCTGTTGGGCTCCAGCCGCCTCCGTGCCGCCACCGCCGCGCTGCTGAGCGGGGCCGCCGCCCGCCTGCGCTGCTGGGTCGGCGGGGACCGGTACCGGGAGGGGCCCGCCGACCTGGGGCTGATGAAGGTCAGACCGGTACCGGGGGAACCGGGGCGGGGGGGCCCCAGTGGGGCGGGCGGACCTGGGGGTCCCGGTGCCGGTTCGGGGAGTCTGCGGGGTCCCGGTGCCAGTTCCAGGGGTCCCAGGGGTGCAGGAGGTCCCGGGGGTGGCCGGTACTGGAGGTCCCAATGCCGGTTCCGGGGGTCTCAGGGGTGCGGGGGGTCCCGGGAGTGGCCTGTACCGGGGGTCCCTGTGCCGGGTCTGGGGGATCCTGGTACCGGTCCGGGGGTCTCAGGGGTGTGAGGAGTCCCGCGGGTCCCGGTCCTGGTGCCGGGAGTCTCAGGGGTGCCCGGTGCCGGTACTGGGGCCGTACCGGGAGCCACCACCGGCAGTGCCGGGAGCGGGACGCGCTGGAGGCCGTGCTGCGGCGCTGGGAGCGACCGGAGCCGGTACCGGAGTCCCGGGGGTGGGACCAGCGGCTGCGGCGGCGCCTCGGGACAAGATACGAGGCGAGGGCGGCGGTGGCGGACTGGGAGCTGCGGATGGGGCTGCACCCCCGCGGGGTACGAGGGCACCGGGGGGACAGGGGGGCTGCACCCCCGGGGCTACGGGGGCACCGGGGGACCGGGAGCTGCACCCCGGGGCTACGGGGGCACCGGGGGGACCGGGAGCTGCACCGCCGGGGGGTACGGGGGGACCGGGGGGTACCAGGGTTAACGGGGGCTGCACCCCCGGGGGTACGGGGGATATGGAGGGGTATGGGGGGGTGCGGGAGGTTTGGGGGGGCCCTGGGGTCCAGGGAGGGGACACACCGGGGACTATGGGGGGGTCTGGGGGCACCGGCGTCTGGGAGGGGGCACCGGGGGCTGGGGGGCAGTGGGAAGGGGGGGGTCCGGGGGGTGTGGAGGGACCCGGGGGGGTCCGTGGGGGGGCCCGGGGGTCCACGCCCCCCCCCCCCCCCCAGGCCTCCACCATCTCCCCGGACGAGTTCGGGCGCTGGCGCGAGAGCGGCGTCGCCTTCGTCCCGCGGGGGGGGGGGCGACGCCCCCAACCCCACCCTGCAGAGCGGCCGCCGGCCCCGCGCCGTGAGTGGGACCGGGGGGTGGGGGGGGCAGGAGTCAGGGGTCAAGGTCACTGACACCGCCCCCCAGGACGGGCAGCCGGGGCCGGACACCGGGTACTGGGGGACACGGTGACCGGCCCCTTCCTCGCCTCGGCCTCGACACCGACCGGCTGCAGAGCCCCGGCAAGGTGGGGGGGGTCGGGGGGGCCGGGGGGGGGTCGGGAGGTCCCGGGGGACTCACGGTGCACCACCACCCCCCCCCAGACGGCCACCGAGATCTCCCTGGCCAACGTCACGGCGATGCTGCACGAGCTCCTCACCAGGACCCCCCCCGGGGACCCCCCCGGGACGGGGAACCCCCCGGGGACCCCCCCGAGGGCCAGGACCCCCCCGAAGACCGGCACCCCCCCGGGGACCCCCCAAAGACGCCCCCGAGCACCGGGACCCCCCCGAGGACCCCCCCTGCGACGACCCCAGCCTGCTGGGTGAGCGCCCCCCGGGTCGGGTCCGACCTCCCCGCCTCCCCGTGCCTCCCCCCCCCGCTCCGTGCCCCCCCCGACCCCCCGGTTCCCGCAGGGCCCCTGGTGCCGCATCCCGGTCCGGGTCCGGTTCCTGCCGCTGGGCAGCGCCCGCCGCCCCCCGGCCCGTGCCCGCCTGGAGGGGCAGTGCCGGCTGCTGCTGCTGGGCTGGAGGTGGGGCCGGGGGGGGCACGGGCCGGGGGGGCCGGGGGGGTCCCGGGGTGGGGGCCGGGAGGTCCCGGGGGGGTCTCGGGCGTAAAAGGGGGTCCCGGGGGGGGCAAAGGGGGTGGGGGAGGCGGCCCGGGGGCAAAGGGGGGGGGCTGGGGGGGTCCCGGGGGGATGTCGGGGGGGGGGTCCACGGTGTCCCGGGGGAGGGGGGGCTGCTGGGGGGGGCCGGCCGGGTCCCTCAGCCCCCCCCTCGCCCCCAGGTCGCTGCCCGAGCTGACCCCCGAGCTGGGGCTGCTGGCGGCCCCCGGGGCCACCCTCCTGCTGGAGCTGCCCACGTGCGTACCGGGACCCCCGGCACCCCGACTGCTGACCCCCATCCCCAGGGTCATGACCCCTGACCCCTGACCCCCAGGTTCGTGCCCACCCTGCGGCAGCCCCAGCTCGACGCCTTCCGGGCGCAGGCGGCGGCGCTGGCCCGGGCGAGCGGCTTCGAGCCCTGGGGGGGCCCTGGGGAGCCCCCGGCCTGCGCCCGCTTCCGGCGGTGCCCCCGGCCTGACCCCGCCCCCAAACCGCCCCCGACCCCCCGACCTCCCCCCAGCCCCGGCACCACCGGGAGCCCCCGGCCCCTCCCGCGGGAGCCCCGAGGCTCCGCCCCATCCTCGAGACCCCGCCCCCGAGACCCCACCCCGCCCCGCCCCGAGGCCCCGCCCCCGAGACACTGTCCCCGAGGACCCCGCCCCTCCAAGGAGAACCCGACCCCGCCCCATTCCCGAGACCCCGCCCCATTCCCGAGACCCCGCCCCGTTCCCGAGGCCCCGCCCTGTCCGCGAGGCCCCCCGCCCAGTCATAAGCCGCCGCCGCCGCGAGACCCCGCCCCGAGGCTCCGCCCCAACCACGAGGCCCCGCCCTCGCCCATTCATAAGCCGCCGCCGCCGCCACGCTCTCCCGGCTCCGGCTCCGCCAGGTGAGGCGGGGCGGGGGGTCCCCGGGTCCCCTTTTTGCAGGGGGGGGTGTTCGTCACCGGGCAGGGGCTGCCGGACGCCTGGGACCTCTCGGGTCAGGGCGGGGGGGGGGGTTCCCCGGGGCAGGGAGGGGTCCCCGGGGCAGGGAGGGGGTCCCTGGGGGGACAAGGCGGGGGTCCCTTGGGGTCAGGGAGGGGGTCCCTTGTGAGGCAGGGAGGGGTCCCTTGGGGCAGGGAGGGGTCCCTTGGGGGACAAGGGGGCGTCCCCGGGGCAGGGAGGGGTCCCCCCGGAGGGGATGGGGGGACGGGGGGTGGTCCCCGAGGCCTGGGGTCTCCGGGGGGCGGGGGAGGGTGTCTCTGGGGTGGGGAGGGGGTCCCCGGACGCCCGTGTGCCCTGGGGGGGCGGGGGGTGGCGAGGCTGGGTCCTGGGTGCCCTTGGAGGGGGGGGGGCAGGGCTGCCCGGGCGCCTGGGTCCCGCCGGGGGGGTTGTTGTCGATAAGGGCTATATTTAGCCCCCCCTTATCGGCCCCGGAGCTGCCGGCCCCATATAGGGGCAGCGCCGGCTCTGGGGAGAGGGGCCCCCCGGGGCCCGCCCCTCGGACCCCCCCACTCCCCCCGCGCCCCTACCCCGCCACCGCCCCTCTCTTCCAGCACCGCGACCAGCAGCATGGCCGAGGAGTGAGTGGGGGCGGACGCCCGCGTCCGGGAGGGGGCGTGGGGAGGGGCGTGGCGTGCCTGGACACCCTGGTGTGTGGGGGGGTCGTGGGGTGCCCGGATGCCTGGGTCCGTGGGGGGGTCACGGGGAGGGGTCGGGGGGGGGGTCGGGGGGTGCCCGGGTCCGTGGGGAATGGGGGGGGTCCCCGTGCACAGCGGGGGTCTCTGACCCCTCTGCCCCCCAGGGAGGGCGTGCCGGTAGGTTGCTCCTCGTCCCCCCCTGCCCCCGTGGGGGACCCCCCAGCCCCCTCCCCCCGCTGACCCCGCCCTGGCGCAGCGCCCCCTGGAGAGGAGGAGCAGGACCCGCCGGGGGCCCCGCGCCCCCCCCGCAGCCGCCCCCCCTGCGCCGCAAGTCCTCGGCCAACTACCGGGCCTACGCCGTGGAGCCCCACGCCAAGGTGGGGACACGGGGGGGGGGGGTACGTGGGGTGGGGACACACAGGGATGGGGGGCCCAGCCCCCCCGCCCTGCCCCCCCTGACCCCCGTCTCCCCCCCCAGCGGAAACCCAAGATCTCAGCGTCCCGGAAACTCCAGCTGAAGGTGAGGGGGGGGAGCGGGGGGGGGGGGTCCCCGGTCCTGGGGTCCCCACTGACCCCCCCGGCCCCCCCCAGACGCTGCTGCTGCAGAGGGCGAAGCGGGAGCTGGAGCGGGA
>NC_134345.1:739862-815862 GCF_964195595.1 Calonectris borealis | reverse complement strand
GACTTATTGAACAGCGATGGAGCCTCGCCCGGGGTGGGCCCCCCCGGGGGGTACCCCCTGCCCCTCCCCCACCCCCCCCTCCCCCAGGAGCCGGAGCCGTCTCTTTCGTTCCATCTCGTTTATTAATGACCCCCTTTGACCTTTCACTTTGGGGGGGTCCCGGGTGGGGGGGGTACCCACACCCCCTGCCCCCCCACCCCCCCGAGCATCAAACGGGCTTTTCCCACAATGCCCCGGGGGGGGGGGGGGAGGGGATGACGCAGAAGCCCTTGGGGCGGGGCCGGGGGTACCCAGAAGGCACTGTGGGGTGGGGGGCGTACCCAGAAGCCTTTGCAGCCGGAGCCCCCCAGTATGGGGAGGGGGGTGCAGCTCAGGGTATTGCACGGGGGGGCTGGGGGAGCCTGAGCTAGCGGGGGTGGGGAGGGCAGGTACCCCCGGGGGCAGGGGTGGAGTGTTCAGGTGGAGGGGGGGTGTCTGCCCCCCCCCCCCCCCCCCCGGCGGTATTTGGTGTTGGGGGGGGGGGCTGGAGTGTGGGGAGGGGGGGTCTGCCCCCCCTTCCGGGGGTGGGAGGGGGGGTGGGGCAGATCCCCCTGGGGGGGGCTGCAGGGGGAGGTATCTGCCTCCCCCCTGGTATTTGGTGTGTTTTTGGGGGGGTATTTGCCCCCCCCGGGGTATTTGGGGGGTGGTGGGGGGGCAGAGTCCCCCAGGGTGTCCGGCGCCGTGGTGGGGCTCGGCCCCGCTCCGAGGTCACAGGGGCTGGGCCCACTCGCTGGGGACGTGGCCGTACTGCGGGGGAGGAGGGGGTCATGGGGGGTGTTGACCCCCCCCAGCCCCCCCCCAGCCCCGGGTCCCACCTGGATGTCGCTCAGGACCCGCAGGAATCGCTGTGCCAGCTCGGGGCCGTGCTCCATCGTGGGGACGGGGTACCACTGGGGGGGGGCTGGGGGTCATGGGGGGGGACAGGCCCCCTAAGACCCCCCCACAGTGCCCCCCAAACCCGCCCCCCACCCCCAGAGGTGTCCCAGAGCCTCCCCGTACCCCCCCTCGCTCCCCACAGAGATGCTGGTACCCCACCCTCCGCAGCGCCTCCCCCCCCACCCAGAAGATGCCCCCACAGGCAACACCACGCAGGTTTGGGGGTCCCCAGCCCCCATAGCCCCCCATATCTGCCCCCCCCCCGCCCCGTACCTTCTCCCCATAGAGGATCCCCCCCCCCAGGACACAGCACGCAGGTTTGGGGGTCCCCAGCCCCCCCAGCCCCCCCGTACCTTCTCCTCGTAGAGGATGCCCCCCACGGGACAGACCACGCAGGCCGTCCCCGACCCGAACATCTCCCGCAGGCGCCCCTGGGCCAGCGCCGCCAGGACGGTCCCCATGGGGAGGGGCCCCTCGCGCACCCCAAATTCCCCTGCATGGAGGGGGGGTGTGTGTGTCAGTGTGGGGGTGGGGGCTGGGCCCCTGAGCCCCCCCACTGCCCTTGGGCTCGGGGTGGGGGACATGAGGGGCACCCCATCCCCTTCCCGGGGGGTTAAGCTTCCCTCTGTGTGCCCCCCGCCAGGCTCCCCGTGCCCCCCCATGTCCCCCCTGAGCCCCATCTCCCATCCCCAATCCCCCAGCAGCCCCCCCGAACCCCCATCCCCACGTCCCCTCCCCTTATCCCCCCATTTCCCCATGTCCCCCATCCCCACTCCTGCAGCAGCCCCCCCGTGTCCCCCCCAGTGTCCCCCCCATCCCCCTTCCCTCCTGTCCCCCCATGTCCCCCCATAGGCCCCCACTCCCTCTCCCCCCCACCGTGTCCCCCCGTGTCCCCCCCATCCCCCTTCCCTCCTGTCCCCCCATGTCCCCCCATAGGCCCCCACTCCCTCTCCCCCCCACCGTGTCCCCCCCGTGTCCCCCCGCTCCCTCTCACCCCCCGTGCCCCCCCGTACCCACTCCCGCGCCAGCTCCAGCAGACTCTGCCGCGTCACCCCGGGCAGGATCAGCCGTCCAGGGGGGGGTCACCAGCTCCAGTTCTGGGGGGTGATGGGGGGGTGATCCCCGTCCCTGCTGTGCCCCTCCCATGCCCCCCTGTACCCCCCCGTACTCCCTAACCCCCGTACCCCCCTACCCGCCTGTGCCCCCCCATGCCCCCTGTACCCTCCCCGTGCCCCCATGCCCCCCATAGCCCCGTACTCCCCATGTACCCCCCGTAACACCCCCATGCCCCCCGTATCCCCCCGTGCCCCTATACCCCCGTACCCCCTGTACTCCCATACCCCCTGGATCCCCTATATCCCCCGTACCCCCCCTACCTCCCATACCCCCCGTTCCCCCATAACCTCCTGTACCTCCCTGTACCCGCCATAACACCCCCATGCCCCCATATCCCCCGTGCCCCCTGCACCCCCCCAAAACCCCCATAGCTCCCCATACCCCCCGTACTCCCATACTCCCCATACCCTCTGTATCCCCCGTACCTCCCCATGCCCCCCGTAAGCCCCGTACCCACCCATACCCCTGTACACCCCATACCCCCATAACCCCCTACCCCTCCCATAACCCCCTGTACCCCCGCACCTCCCATAACCCCCCCATACACCCCATACACCCCTGTGTCCCCGTACCCCCCATACCCCCCGTAGCCCCATACCCCCCAGTACTGCCGCAACCCCCATACCCCCTGTACCCCCCCCATATCCCCTGTACCCCTCCTGTACCACCTACCTCCCATAGCCCCCCCATACCCCCTGTCCCCCCATACCCCCTGTAGCCCCCCATACCCCCTGTGCCCCCACACCCCCGTACCCCCGCATGCCCCTCCCGTACCCCTGTACCTCCCATAGCCCCCCCATACCCCCTGTCCCCCCCATACCCCCCGTGCCCCCACACCCCCGTACCCCCATGCTCCTCCCGTACCCCTGTACCTCCCATAGCCCCCCCATACCCCCTCTCCCCCCATACCCCCTGTGCACCCACACCCCCGTACCCCCATGCCCCTCCTGTACCCCTGTACCTCCCATAGCCCCCCCATACCCCCTCTCCCCCCATACCCCCCGTGCCCCCACACCCCCCCGTACCCCCCCATGCCCCTCCCATACCCCTGTACCTCCCATAGCCCCCCCATACCCCCTGTACCCCCCATACCCCCTGTGCCCCCATACCCCCTTGTACTCCCACACCCCCCGTACCCCCCACCCCCCTGTACCCCCCGCCCGTCCCCCCGTACCCCCGTCCTCGCGGTGCCAGAAGACGAAGAGGTTCATGGTGCCGACCTCGGTCAGCAGCCGCTCGGGGCCGTGCAGCCACAGCACCTGCTGGCACCCCCGGGCCTGCGCCGCCCGCTGCAGCGCGATGGTGGGGCCGTAGTTCCTGGGGGGGGGCAGGGGGCAGCCGGGACCCCGCACCCCCTGGGCCGGGGGCCACCCCGGTGCCTGGGGCCCCCAACACCCGGGGCCCCCCAAGCACCCGTGTGCCCCCCCCCCCCAATGCCTGGGGGACCCCAAACTCCTGGGCCCCCCCAAGCACCCATGTGTCATTCCCCCCCCCCCCAAACCACTGGGGCCTTCCTGCATGCCTGGCTCCCCCTAAATTTTGGGGTACCCCCCCCAGAACACTTGGATTCCTCCCCCTGCATCTGGATCCCCCTGCACCGGTTGCCTAAGGCTCCCCAAACACCTGAGACCCCCCCAAATGCTGGATCTGCTCCCTCAACATCTGGATCCCCCCCTCCAAACACCTGGGACCCCCCCCGACACCTGGGTCCCCCCATGCCAGGGTAGCCCCCCCCCCTTGCCCTGGACCCCTGGATCCCACTGGACACCTGATCCCCCCAGACCCCTGGACCCCCCCCAAGACCCCTGGACCCCCCCAGACCCCTGGATCCCCCCAGAGACCCCTGGATTCCCCTGGACTCTGGATCCCCCCAGACCCCTGGACCCCCCCAGACCCCTGGATCCCCCCCCCGCCCCAGGGCCCACTCACCCCCCCAGCTTGCAGTGCCCGGCCCCCCCGGGCCAGGCGCGGGTGTGGGAGGGGTCAGCCAGGAGCCCCACGGGGCTGAAGTGCCCCCCGGGGAAGTAGGGTCCCACCGGGCAGAGGATGACGAAGAGCAGCGCCTGCCCAGGGGGGGCCACCCCCAGCGAGGGCTGATGCGGGGGTCAGCGCCCACAGCCCCACTCTGGGCACCCCGTAGCCCCCCTGGAAGCCCAGCACCCCCCCCCGGGACCCCCCAGAGCCCCCAGGACCCCCCAACCCCATGGGAGCTCCTCAGAGATCCCCAGGACCCCACAGCCCCCCCAGGGCCCTGCAATCCCACAGAGACCCCCCCATAACCCCTCAGAAACACCCCCAGGACCCTGAAATCCCAGAGAGACCCCCCCATAATCTGCCCAAGGACCCCCAGGAACCCCACGGTAACCCAGAAGCCCCTAAGAGCACCCAAACCCCCCCAGGACCCCTGTAACCCCCCAGGACTAAAGTAACCCCCCCGAGGCCCCCATAACCCCCCCAGGACCTCCAGAGCCCCCCCAGAACTCCCATAAGCCCCCCAGGACCACTATAAACCCGCCCAGGACCCCCATAATCCCCCCAGGACCCCTATAACCCTCCCAAAGCCCCCACAACCCCCCCAGACCAACATAGACCCCCCAGGACTCCTATAACCCCCCCAGGGCACCCATAATCCCCCTAGGACCCCTATAACCCCCCCAGGACCCCTGTAACTCCCCAGAATCCTAGAACCCTCCCCAGAACCCCCATAAGCCCCCAAGAACCCTGTAAACCCCCCCCAGACCCCTGTAAACCCCCCCAGGACCCCTATAACTCCCCCGGACCACTGTAATTCCCCCCAAGGTCCCCATAATCCCCCCCAGACCCCTGTAACCCCCTCCAGGACCCCTGTAACCCCTCCAGGACCCCTATGACCCCCCCCAAGGCCCCTGTAAACCCCCGAGGACCCCTGTAAACCCCCCCGTACCACTGTAACCCCCCCAAGGCCCCGGTAACCCCCCCAAGGCCCCCATACCCCCCCCAGAACCCCCGTAAGCCCCCCAGGACCCCTGTAAGCCCCCCCAGGACCCCTGTAACCCTTCCAGGACCCATATGACCCTCCCCCCAAGGCCCCCATCACCCCCCAGGACCCCATAACCTCCCCAAAGCCCCTCTGACTCACCCAGGGCCTCTGTAACCCCCCAAGGCCCCCATAACCGTCCCCAGGACCACCGTAAACCCCCAAGGCCCCCCTAATCCCCCCCCAGACCCCTGTAACCCACCCCAGGGCCCCTGTAACCCCCCCAGGGCCCCTGTAAACCCCCCCAAGGCCCCTCAATGCTCCCAGGACACCCATAACCCCCCTCATGGCCCCTGTAACACCCCCAAGGCCCCCATAACCCCCCCAGGACCCCCAGAACACCCCCAGAATGCCTGTAACACCCCAAAGGCCCCCATAACACCCCCAAAGGCCCCAGAACCCTCCCAGGACCCCCAGAACCCCCCCAGGATGCCCATAAGCCCCCCGAGGACCCCTGTGACCCCCCCGGGACACCCAAAACCACCCAGGACCCCCATAACCGCCCCAGGACGCGCCCCAGAATCCCTATAACCCCCCCAGGGCACTCCACAACCTCCCCCGGACCTCCGTAACCTCCCCAGGACCCTATAACCCCCTCAGGACCCCCATAACCCCCCCCAAGGCTCCCATAACCCCACAAGGACCCCAAAACACCCCCAGCATCCCGTAAAACCCCCCCAGACTACAATAACCCCCAAGGCCCCCATAACCACTCCAGGACCCCCAGAACCCCCCCAGAACCCCCGTAAGCCCCCCAGGACCCCTGTAAACCTCCCCAGGACCCCTATAACCCCTCTCATGATCCCCATAAACCCCCAGAACCCCCATAACCCCCCCAGGACCCCTGTAACCCCCCCCAAAGCCCTGCTAACCCCCCGAAGGCCCCCATAACCCCCCCAGGACCCCTAGAACCCCCCCAAGGCCCCCATAACCCCCCCAGGACACCCATTGGCACCTCAGGACCTCTGTAACCCCCCCCCAGGACTAGAGTAACCCCCCCAAGGCCCCCATCACCCCCCAGGACCCCTATAACCTCCCCCGGGCACCCAATAACCACCCCAGGACCCCCGTAACTGCCCCAGGACCCCATAACCTCCCCAAGGCCCCTCTAACCCCCCCAGGACCCCCGTAACCCCCCCAAGGCCCCCATAACGGTCCCCAGGACCACCGCAAACCCCCAAGGCCCCCCTAATCCCCCCCAACCCCCGTAACCCCCCCCAGGGCCCCTATAACCCCCCCAGGGCCCCTGTAAACCCCCCAGAACCCCTGTAAGGCCCCCAGGACCCCTGTAACCCCCCAAGACCCCCGTAAAACCCCCCCCCGACCCCTGTAACCCCAACAACGCCCCCATAACCTCCCAGGACCCCTATAACGCCCCCAGAGCACCCAATAACCCCCCCAGGACCCCTGTAACCCCCCCAAGGCCCCCATAATGACCCCAAAGGCCCCCATAACGCCCCCAAAGGCCCCAGAACCCCCCCAGGATGCTCATAAGCCCCCCGAGGACCCCTGTAACCCCCCCGGGACCCCCATAGGCACCCCAGGACCCCTGTAACCCCCCCAGGACCCCTGTAAACCCCCCCAGGACCCCCGTAACCCCCCCCATGACCCCTGTAACACGCCCAAGGCCCCCATAACTGCCCCAGGACCCCCAGAACCCCCCCAGAACCCACATAAGCCCCCCAGGACCCCCGTAACCCCCCCAAGGCCCCCATAACACCCCCAAAGGCCCCAGAACCCTCCCAGGACCCCCAGAACCCCCCCAGGATGCCCATAAGCCCCCCGAGGACCCCTGTGACCCCCCCGGGACACCCAAAACCACCCAGGACCCCCATAACCGCCCCAGGACGTGCCCTAGAATCCCTATAACCCCCCCAAGGCACTCCACAACCCCCCCCCGACCTCCGTAACCTCCCCAGGACCCCTATAACCCCCTCAGGACCCCCATAACCCCCCCCAAGGCTCCCATAACCCCCACAAGGACCCCAAAACACCCCCAGCATCCCGTAAAACCCCCCCAGACTACAATAACCCCCCAAGGCCCCCATAACCACTCCAGGACCCCCAGAACACCCCCAGAATGCCTGTAACACCCCAAAGGCCCCCATAACACCCCCAAAGGCCCCAGAACCCTCCCAGGACCCCCAGAACCCCCCCAGGATGCCCATAAGCCCCCCGAGGACCCCTGTGACCCCCCCGGGACACCCAAAACCACCCAGGACCCCCATAACCGCCCCAGGACGCGCCCTAGAATCCCTATAACCCCCCCAGGGCACTCCACAACCCCCCCCGACCTCCGTAACCTCCCCAGGACCCCTATAACCCCCTCAGGACCCCCATAACCCCCCCCAAGGCTCCCATAACCACCCAAAGGGCCCCCAAAACACCCCCAGGATCCCGTAAAACCCCCCAGAAGCCCCGTACCCCCCCCATGACTACAATAACGCCCCCAAGGCCCCCATAACCACTCCAGGACCCCCAGAACCCCCCAGAACCCACATAAGCCCCCCAGGACCCCTGTAAACCTCCCCAGGACCCCTATAACCCCTCTCATGATCCCCATAAACCCCCAGAACCCCCATAACCCCCCCGGACCCCTGTAAGGCCCCCAGGACCCCTGTAACCCCCCCCAAGACCCCCGTAAACCCCCCCGGACCCCTGTAACCCCAACAAGGCCCCCATAACCCCCCAGGACCCCTATAACGCCCCCAGAGCACCCAATAACCCCCCCAGGACCCCTGTAACCCCAACAAGGCCCCCATAACGCCCCCCAAGGCCCCAGACCCCCCCCAGGATGCTCATAAGCCCCCCGAGGACCCCTGTAACCCCCCTGGGACCCCCATAGGCACCCCAGGACTCCTGTAACCCCCCCAGGACCCCCAGAACCCCCCCAGGACCCCCGTAACCCCCCCCATGACCCCTGTAACACCCCAAGGCCCCCATAACCACTCCAGGACCCCCAGAACACCCCCAGAATGCCTGTAACACCCCAAAGGCCCCCATAACACCCCCAAAGGCCCCAGAACCCTCCCAGGACCCCCAGAACCCCCCCAGGATGCCCATAAGCCCCCCGAGGACCCCTGTGACCCCCCCGGGACACCCAAAACCACCCAGGACCCCCATAACCGCCCCAGGACGCGCCCTAGAATCCCTATAACCCCCCCAGGGCACTCCACAACCCCCCCCGACCTCCGTAACCTCCCCAGGACCCCTATAACCCCCTCAGGACCCCCATAACCCCCCCCAAGGCTCCCATAACCACCCAAAAGGCCCCCAAAACACCCCCAGGATCCCGTAAAACCCCCCAGAAGCCCCGTACCCCCCCCATGACTACAATAACGCCCCCAAGACCCCCATAACCACTCCAGGACCCCCAGAACCCCCCAGAACCCCCGTAACCCCCCCAGGACCCCTGTAAACCTCCCCAGGACCCCTATAACCCCTCTCATGATCCCCATAAACCCCCAGAACCCCCATAACCCCCCCGGACCCCTGTAAGGCCCCCAGGACCCCTGTAACCCCCCCCAAGACCCCCGTAAACCCCCCCGGACCCCTGTAACCCCAACAAGGCCCCCATAACCCCCCAGGACCCCTATAACGCCCCCAGAGCACCCAATAACCCCCCCAGGACCCCTGTAACCCCAACAAGGCCCCCATAACGCCCCCCAAGGCCCCAGACCCCCCCCAGGATGCTCATAAGCCCCCCGAGGACCCCTGTAACCCCCCTGGGACCCCCATAGGCACCCCAGGACTCCTGTAACCCCCCCAGGACCCCCAGAACCCCCCCAGGACCCCCGTAACCCCCCCCATGACCCCTGTAACACCCCAAGGCCCCCATAACTGCCCCAGGACCCCCAGAACCCCCCCAGAACCCACATAAGCCCCCCAGGACCCCCATAACCCCCCCAAAGCCCCCCAGAACCCCCCCGAAGACCCCCGTAAATGCCAGAAGGCCGCTGTAACCCCCCCAATGGCCCCATAACCCCCCCCAGAACCTCGGTGCCCCCGCCCAGGACCCCTGTAAACCCCCCTAGGACCCCCAGAACCCCCCCCAGGACCCCTATAACCTCCCCAGGGCACCCATTACACCCCCAAAAATGCTCCCAGGATCCCCAAGACCCCCGTGATTCCCCCAGGGCCCCCCCCAGCCCCCCCACCTCGGTGCCGATGAAGGTGGGGCGGATGTAGAGGCTGGCGCGGGGGCCGGGGGGCACCCACTCCTGCTCCAGCCGCACCAGCGCCCGGATGCACTCCAGCAGCTCCGCGCCGTCGAAGGCCTGCGGGCGCCCGGTCACCCCACCCCAGGGACCCCCCAAACCCCACCCACCTCCAGGGACCCCCCCAAACCCCACCCAGGGGACCCCCAAACCCCACCCACCTCCAGGACCCCCCCAAACCCCACCCAGGGGACCCCCCCAAATCCCACCCACTCCAGGGCCCCCACAAACCTCCACCCAGGGGACCCCCCAAACCCCACCCACTCCCTGGGACCCCCCCAAACCCCATCTACCCCCCAGGGACCCCCAACAAACCCCACCCAGGGGACCCCCCAAACCCCATCCACCCCCAGGGACCCCCCAAACCCCACCCAGGGGACCCCCCAAACTCCATCCACCTCCAGGGACCCCCCAAACCCCACCCAGGGGACCCCCCAAACTCCATCCACCTCCAGGGACCCCCAAACCCCACCCAGGGGACCCCCCAAACACCACCCACCCCCGGGACCCCCCCAAACCCCACCCAGGGGACCCCCCAAACCCCATCCACCTCCACGGACCCCCCAAACCCCACCCAGGGGACCCCCCAAGGCCCCCGGGCCCCCCACTCACGGGCAGGCAGACCCTCTGGGCCGAGCGCTCCATCCGCTGCATGTTCAGTTCGGGGCGAAAAAGCCGGATTTTGTCATCGGCGCCGCGAAAGGCCTTCATGCCCTCAAAGAGCTGCGGGGTCAGAGGTCACGGGGGGTCAGAAATCAGGGCGGGGTCACAGGGGGTCAGGGGTCACGGAGGGGACAGGGCAGGGTGAGAGGTCTGGGGTGTCAGAGGTCACGGGGGGGTCGGTGGTCACAGAGGAGATGGGGTCACAGGTCACGGGGGGTCACAGGTCACGGGGGTGTCAGTGGTCACGGAGGAGACGGGGTCACAGGAGGGTCACAGGTCACAGGGGTGTCAGTGGTCATGGAGGAGATGAGGTCACAGGAGGGTCACAGGTCACGGGGGTGTCAGTGGTCATGGAGGAGATGAGGTCACAGGAGGGTCACAGGTCACAGGGGTCACAGGTCATGGGGGTGTCAGTGGTCACGGAGCAGACGGGGTCACAGGAGGGTCACAGGTCATGGGGGTCACAGGTCACGGGGGTGTCAGTGGTCACGGAGGAGACGGGGTCACAGGAGGGTCACAGGTCATGGGGGTGTCAGTGGTCACGGAGCAGACGGGGTCACAGGAGGGTCACAGGTCACGGGGGTCACAGGTCACGGGGGTGTCAGTGGTCACGGAGGAGATGAGGTCACAGGAGGGTCACAGGTCACGGGGGTGTCAGTGGTCATGGAGGAGATGAGGTCACAGGAGGGTCACAGGTCACAGGGGTCACAGGTCATGGGGGTGTCAGTGGTCACGGAGCAGACGGGGTCACAGGAGGGTCACAGGTCATGGGGGTCACAGGTCACGGGGGTGTCAGTGGTCACGGAGGAGACGGGGTCACAGGAGGGTCACAGGTCATGGGGGTGTCAGTGGTCACGGAGCAGACGGGGTCACAGGAGGGTCACAGGTCACGGGGGTCACAGGTCACGGGGGTGTCAGTGGTCACGGAGCAGACGGGGTCACAGCGACAGGCGGGTCCGAGGTCACGGGGGGTCAGAGGTCACAGGGCCCGCGCTCACGGGGGTCGGGGGTCGCGCTGACCTCGACGGCGTAGTGCAGGGCGGAGCAGGCGGGGTGCAGGCGCAGGTCCTGGAAGGGGCGGATGCGGGGGCGGCCCCAGCCCCCCGCCCGGCTCCACTCCACGCTCAGCATGTGGTCGGTGAAGACCCGCCCGAACTGCAGCCCCTGGGGGTCCGGCTTGGGCCGGGGGCTGCGGCTGCGCTCCACCTCCAGCTGCGAGGCCTGCGGGGGGGCCCAGGGGGTCCGGGGGGGCTCGGGGGGCTGAGGGGGCCAAGGGGGTGGGGGGGGCCCAGCGGGGCTCGGGCGTTGCAGGGGCTGGGGGGGCTGGGAGGCGCAGGAGATCCCAGGGGGGCTCAGGGGGGCTCAGGGAGGCCGGGGGGGGGGGGGGCCAGGGGGGCTCAGGGGGCTCAGGGGACTCAGGGGTGGTGGGGGGACCCAGGGGGGCTGGGGGGGCTGAGGTGGGCTCAGGGGGACCCAGGGGGGCTCCGGGGGTCTGGGGGGGCTCAGGGAATCTCAGGGGGGCTCAGGGGGTCTGGGGGGGCTCAGGGAATCTCAGGGGGGCTCAGGGGGACCGGGAGGCTGCAGGGGCTGGGGGGCTCAGGGAGGTCGAGGGGGGTCTGGGGAGGCTGGAGGGCTCAGGAGGACCCAGGGGGGGCCCAGGGGGCTCAGGAGGTCCCAGGGGGCTGGGGGGATCCCAGGGGGGTCCAGGGGGTCCGGGGGGGGCCCAGGGGGCCTCAGGGGGGCTCGGGGGGTCCCAGGGAACTGGGGGGCTGGGGGGAATAGGGGAGCTCAGGGGGGCTCAGGGGGGCTCAGGGGGGCCTGGGGACTGGGGGGCTGGGGGGGTCCCAGGTGTCCCCGGGGGGTCCCAGGGCTCGGCCCCCCCTTACCCTGAAGCTGCTGCAGCCTCGCCGGGGTCCCAGCAGGGTCGCGAGAAGCTGGGGTGGGGGGAGGTTAGGGGGGACCCAGGCACCCGGGCCCTCCCCCATGCCCGCCCCAGTTCGTCCCAGTCTGGGACCAGTAACGGGGGAGGGTGTGGCGGGAGTGGGCAGGGGGAGGGGCCACGGCCGCCCCCGCCCGCCTGCCCTGGACTTTGCCCCCCGCCGCCATCGCCAGAGCGGGAGCGCCCGGAGGAGCTCCAGTAGGGCCTGGGGGGCACTGGGAGGACTGGGAGGGTCTCCAGTAGGGCCTGGGGGGCACTGGGAGGACTGGGATGGCACTAGAAGGACTGGGAGAGTCACCAATAGGGCCTGGGGGGCACTGGGAGGGCGTGAGGGGTCACTGGGAGGACTGGGAAGGGCTCTAGGAGGGCCTGGGGAGTCACTGGGAAGACTGGGAAGGGCTCCAGGAGGGCCTGGGGGGTCACTGGGAGGACCTGGGGGGCACTGGGAGGACCAGGAGGGGCTCCAGTAGGGCCTGGGCAGCACTGGGGAGGATCTGGGGGGCACTGGGAGGACTGGGAGGGGCTCCAGTAGGACCTGAGGGGTCACTGGGAGGACTGGGAGGAACTCCAGTAGGGCCTGGGGGTCACTGGGAGGACTGGGAGGGGCTCCAGGAGAGCCTGGGGGGCTCTGGGAGGATCTGGGGCGCACTGGGAGGACAGGGAGGGGCTCCAGGAGGAGCTGGGGAGGCTCTGGGAGGACTGGCAGGAGCTCCAGTAGGGCCTGGGGGGCACTGGGAGGACTGGGAGGGTCTCCAGTAGGGCCTGGGGGGCACTGGGAGGACTGGGAGGGGCTCCAGTAGGGCCTGGGGGGGCACTGGGAGGACTGGGAAGGGCTCTAGGAGGGCCTGGGGGGTCACTGGGAGGACTGGGAAGGGCTCTAGAAGGGCCTGGGGGGTCACTGGGAAGACTGGGAAGGGCTCCAGGAGGGCCTGGGGGGTCACTGGGAGGACCTGGGGGGCACTGGGAGGACCAGGAGGGGCTCCAGTAGGGCCTGGGCAGCACTGGGAGGATCTGGGGGGCACTGGGAGGACTGGGAGGGGCTCCGGTAGGACCTGAGGGGTCACTGGGAGGACTGGGAGGAACTCCAGTAGGGCCTGGGGGTCACTGGGAGGACTGGGAGGGGCTCCAGGAGAGCCTGGGGGGCTCTGGGAGGATCTGGGGCGCACTGGGAGGACAGGGAGGGGCTCCAGGAGGAGCTGGGGGGGCTCTGGGAGGACTGGCAGGAGCTCCAGTAGGGCCTGGGGGGCACTGGGAGGACTGGGAGGGTCTCCAGTAGGGCCTAGGGGCCTCTGGGAGGACTGGGAGGGGCTCCAGTAGGGCCTGGGGGGTCACTGGGAGGACTGGGAGGGGCTCAAGTAGGGCCTGGAGGACTTGGGGAGGACCTGGGGGTTCACTGGGGGGACTGGGAGGGTCTCCACTAGGGCCTGGATGGCACTGGGAGGACTGGGAGGGTCTCCAGTAGGGTCTGGGGGCCACTGGCAGGATTGGGAGGGTCTCCAGGAGGGCCTGGGGGGCACTGGGAGGACCTAGGGGTCACTGGGAGGACAAGGAGGAGCTCCAGTAAGACCTGGGGGGTCACTGGGAGGACTGGGAGGGGCTCCAGTAGGGCCTGGGGGGCTCGGGGAGGACCTAGGGGTCACTGGGAGGACAAGGAGGAGCTCCAGTAGGACCTGGGGGGTCACTGGGAGGACTGGGAGGGGCTCCAGTAGGGCCTGGGGGTCACTGGGAGGACTGGGAGGGGCTCCAGTAGGGCCTGGGGGGCACTGGGAGGACTGGGAGGGTCTCCAGTAGGGTCTGGGGGGCACTGAGAGGACTGGGAGGAACTCCAGTAGGGCCTGGGGGGCACTTGGAGGATTGGGAGGGTCTCCAGGAGGACCTGGGGGGCACTGGGAGGTCCGGGGGGGGCACTGGGAGGACTGTGCTGAGGACCAGTAAGTCCTGGAGGATCACTGGGAAGTCTGGGAAGAGCTCCAGTAGGGCCTCGGGGGCACTAGGAGAGCCTGGGAGGCACTGGGAAGACAAGAAGGAGGTCCAGTAGGACTTGGGGGGTCACTGGGAGGACTGGGAGGGGCTCCAGTAGGGCCTGGGGGGCACTGGGAGCACCTGGGGAGGCACTGGGAGGACAGGGAGGGCACTGGGAGGACGAGGAGGGTCTCCAGTAGAGCCTGGGCGGGACTGGGAGGCCCGGGGGGGCACTGGGAGGACTGGGAGGGCACTGGGAGGACCAGGAGGGTCTCCAGTAGAGCCTGGGCGGGACTGGGAGGCCCGGGGGGGCACTGGGAGGACTGGGAGGGCACTGGGAGGACCAGGAGGGTCTCCAGTAGGGCCTGGGGGGCACTGGGAGCACCTGGGGAGGCACTGGGAGGACTGGGAGGGCACTGGGAGGACCAGGAGGGTCTCCAGTAGAGCCTGGGCGGGACTGGGAGGCCCCGGGGGGCACTGGGAGGACTGGGAGGGCACTGGGAGGACTGGGCTGGGGACCAGTAGGGCCTGGGGGGCAGTGGGAGGGGCGGCGGGGGCACTGGGAGGCCCGGGGGGCCGCGCCCCGGAAGCAGTTCCCGCCACCCCGGAAGCGCCCCCCACTCACCGCTCCGCTGCCCGGGCACCGGCTCCGCATCGCCGCCGCCATCGCTCCGCCGCCCCGCCTCGCCCCCGCCCGCGGCCAATGGGAGCGCGCTGCGCCACACCGCCCCCGCCGCCTGCCAATGGCAGCCGCCCTCCCGCCTACCGCTCGGCCACGCCCCCCGCGGCGCCTCCGCGGCCAATGGCGAGCGCCCCCGCCGGCCCGGCCCCCGGCGCCACGCCCCCGCGGCAGGAGGGAGGGGGCGGAGCGAGGCGGTGGGCGGGGCGGGGAACCCCCTCCGCCCTCCTGGCTGGGCAAGGCGCGGCCCCGCCCCGTGACGTCATCTCCGCTTGTACATCATGTCAATAAAAGCCCTTTCCCCGCCCTTCTCTTAGCGTGGGGCCACGCCCCCTCCCCGCTCATTTGCATGCCCGTCCCCACCCCCCTCGTGGCTCTGCCTGCCACCGGCCCACAACGCCCCGCGGTGGGGCGGGGCCTGGCACGTGCGTGGGCGGGGCCTGGCACGTGCGTGGGCGGCCCCCCCCCCCCCAAATCTGACGAGCCCGGGTCCCCCCGGGGCAAGGGCGTGGCCCGGACGCCTGGGCGTGTCCCCCCTCCCCCAACACCTGGGCCCCGCAGAGGGGTCGCGGGGTCAGGAGCGGGGCCTGGGGTCAGAGGTCAGGTCACCCCCTCAGCCCCTCGGGGCAGCCCCTCACCTCGGCGCCCTTTGACCTCCGCCCCCCACCCCCGACCTCCGCCCTTGGCCCCACCCCGCAGCGCCGCGTCCCTGCGTGGGGGCCACCCACGGGGGGGGGGTGGGGCGGGTGGGGCTCCCTCACCCCCGGCGCCGCGCCCGGGCGGGCGCAGACATGGAGCCGGCGAGGAGGGAGCCGCCGCGCGGGCAGGGCGCGGGGGACCCCCCCTGTCCGGGGGGCGCCGCCGGGGTCCCCCCGCCCGGCCCCACCCGCTGGGGCATCTGCTCGGCCGGGCGCATCAGCCACGACTTCGTGGTGGCCCTGAAGACCCTCCCCCCCGAGGAGCACGTGGTGCGCCGGGGCGCCGGGGGGGAGGGGCGGGGGTCCCCGGGGGGGTCCCCGAGGAGGGGGGAGGGGGCCCCGGGGGGGAGGGGAATGGATCCCCCGGGGGGGGCTGGGGTCCCCTTGGGTGGGGGAGGGGCCGGGGTCCCCCCTGACCCCCTCCCCCCCCCCCCAGGCGGTGGCGGTGGCCGCCCGGGAGCTGCCCCGGGCCCGGGCCTTTGCGCGGCGCCACGGGCTGCCCCGGGCCTACGGCTCCTACCGGGAACTGGCGGAGGACCCGGACGTGGGTGAGAACCCGGGGGGGCCGCGGGGGGGGGGAGACCGGGACGCGGGGGTCCCCTGGGCGGGGAGGGGTGACCGGGACGCGGGGATGCCGGGGTCCCCCGGAGGGGGGAGGGGCTGAGGGGGGTGCCGGGGTCCCCTCCAGGAGCGGTGGGGCCCCCCCGGGGCGGGGCGGGGGGCTGTCCCGCCCCCCGGGGCGGGGCGGGGGGCTGTCCCGCCCCCCGGGGCGGGGCGGGGGGCTGTCCCGCCCCCCGGGGCGGGGCAGGGCGGGGCTGACCCGCCCCCCCAGCCGTGGTGTACGTGGGCGCGGTGAACCCCCAGCACCTGCCGGCCGGGCGGCTCTTCCTGGCGGCGGGCAAGGCCGTGCTGCTGGAGAAGCCGCTGGCGCTCGGGGCCCGCCAGGTCCGGGAGCTCGTGGCGACCGCCCGCGCCCGGGGGGTCTTCCTGATGGAGGTGGGTGCCGGTGCTCCCGCCCCAGTGCTCCCAGTGACCCCCGTCCCGCTCCCAGTGAGCCCCACCCCACTTCCAGTGCTCCCAGTAAACCCCACCCGACTCTCAGTGAGCCCCACCCCACTCCCAGTGCTCCCCACTCCACTCCCAGTGACCCCCGTCCCGCTCTCAGTGCTCCCAGTAACTCCCATCCTGCTCGCAGTGCCCCTGCCCCACTGCCACTAACCCCCATCCCACTCCCAGTGCTCCCAGTAACCCCCATCCCATTCCCAGTGCCTCCATCCTACTCCCAGTGCTCCCAGTAACCCCCATCCTGCTCCCAATGACCCTCCCCAACCCACTCCCAGTGCTCCCCATACTACTCCTGGTGACGCCCCACTCCCACTGCCCCGTCACCCCATTCCCAGTCTCCTCCAGCACCCACCACCCTGTCCCTATTCCCGCTCACCCCAGCCCCACTAATCCAGTATTCCCAGTTCCCCCAGTGCCCATAACCCCGTTCCTGCTGCCCCCACACCCCGTTCCCAGTTCCCCCAGTCCCCCGTTCGCAGTGCTTCTAGCTGCCCCAGGCCCAGTCCCCCCAGTCCCCTTCCCAGTCCTCCTAGCTGTCCCAGTCCCAGTCCCCCAGTGCCCGAGTTCCCCAGTCCCTGTGCCCTCAGTGCTCCCAGTTCCCCCAGTCCCGTTCCCAGTGCCCCTAGCTGCCCCAGTCCCAGTCCCCCTGGTTCCCCCAGTGCCCTGAGTTCCCCAGTCCCAGTGTCCTCAGTTCCCCCAGTCCCGTTCCCAGTGCTCCCAGTTCCCCCAGTCCCGTTCCCAGTGCCCCTAGCTGCCCCAGTCCCAGTCCCCCCGGTTCCCCCAGTGCCCCCAGTTCCGTTCCCAGTGCTCCCAGTTCCCCCACTCCCATTCCCAGTGCCCCTAGCTGCCCCAGTCCCAGTCCCCCCAGCGCCCCCGCCGACAGCCCCGCTCCCCCCAGGGCTACTGGACCCGCTTCTTCCCGGCCTGGCAGCGGCTGCGGGCGCTGGTGGCCGGGGGGGCCCTGGGGGAGCCCCGGCTGCTGCGGGGGGCCCTGGCGCTGCCGATGGGGGACGTGGAGCGGGTGCGGGAGCCCAGCCTGGGCGGGGGGGCCCTGCTCGACCTGGGGGGCTACGGGCTGCAGATGGCCACGGCCCTGCTGGGGGGGGCCCCCCGCCGCCTGCAGGCCCTCGGCTGCCTCCACCCCTCGGGTGAGCCATGGGGGGCCGGGGGGCACTGGGGGGCGATGGGGGGGACTGGGGAAGCAAAGGGGGGCACTGGGGGCGCAAGGGGTCAGTGAGGGGGGGAGGGAATGGGGGAAAAGGGGGGGCAGTGGGGGTGAAGGGGGGGCAGTGGGGGTACAGTGGGCAGAATGGGGGTACAGTGGGGGGGAAGGGGGGGCAATGGGGGAAAAGGGGCGCAATGGGGGTACAGTGGGGGAGAAGGGAGGGAGAAGGGGGGCAATGGGGGAAAAGGGGGGGCAAGGGGGTACAGTGGGGGGGAGGGAGGGCAAGGGGGGCTGTGGGGGTACACTGGGGGGCTGTGGGGAGATGTGGGGGGCAATGAGGTTGGGGGGGGCGTCCCCTGTGGGGGCTCCCAGAGGAGGGGGGTGCTGGGTCCCCGAGGGGGTTTGGGGGCAGCTGTGGGATTTGGGGGGTGCTGGGGGGGGTCTCGGGGGGTCACGGCTGTGGGCGCAGGGGTGGACGAGACGGTGACGATGACGCTGGAGTACGAGGGGAACCGCCAGGCCGTGCTGACCTGCTCCATGGCGGCCGAGCTGCCGGGAGGGGCCGCCCTGGGGGGCACCTGCGGCTGGGCCGAGGTGGGATCCAAGCCCTGGGTCCCCCGGGGAAATGGGGGGGGTCCCGGGGGGAGCATCCCGGATGCCTGGGTCCCCCAGGGAAGGGGGGGGCAGACATAGGGCTGAAAAACCCACGACCCCCAGGGAGGGGGTCGTGGGGGGCACCATGGCGGGGGTCCAGGTACCGAGGTCCCCCTGGGGACGTGAAGGTCGTGGGGGGTGCCAGGGGAGGGATTGGGGAGGTATCATGGGGGGGGGGGTCCTGGGGGGCACCGTGGCTGGGGGGGGGTGGAGGGCCCAGGGCCAAGCACCCCCATGGGGGGGTCCCAGGCACCTGGCTCCCCAACTCGGGGGGCACACAGGGGGATCCTGTGCTCCCCCCAGGTTGCTGACGTGCCCCCCCCCCCCCAGTTCCCCAGCCACATGAACTGCCCGACGGAGCTGGTGGTGGGGGGGCGGCGGGAGCTCTTCCCCCTGCCCCCCCCCTCCCAGCCCCTCAACTTCCCCCACGGCACCGGCCTGCGCTACGAGGCCCAGCACGTCCGCGAGTGCCTGCTGCAGGGTGAGGGGGGGTCCCGGGGTGGGGGGTGTTCCCCTGGGTCCCCCTGACCCCCCCCCACTCCGTTCTGCCCCCCAGGTCTGACCGAGAGCCCCGTGATGCCGCTGGCCGAGAGCGAGCTCATCGCCCAGCTGCTGGACGAGGCGCGGCGGCAGGTGGGGGCTGCGGGGACGGAGGAGGGGTCGCCGGGAGCCCCCAGCCCCACCGAGTGAGGTCCTGCCCCACGGCGCGAGCCCCTGCCCCACGGCGCGAGTCCCACGCCTCAAAATGCAATAAAGAGCTAAAACCCCCCAAGTCTGTGTCTTTTTTCTCCCTCTCAAGCCCAGACCACTCCCCCATAAAGCCCACACCAGCCCTCCCCAGTACAGAGCAGTCCCCCCCATTACAGACCAGTCCCCCCCAGTACAGAGCAGCCGCCACCGGGCCCCTTTATTCAGAGCAGCAGCCCGTGCTGCCGCAGCACGGCCGTGAACGGCGCCGTCTTCCCCTCCACGTTGCGCTCGGCCCGGCGCCGCAGGCTCTGAAATGGGGGGGGGGCGTTAAGGGGGAGTCCCAGCACCCCCAGGGAGGGGTGCGCAGCCGGGGCACCCCCAAATGGTTCCGTTACGGGGAGCCCCCCCCACCCCGGGACAGCGCTGAGCCCCCTGTGGCGGTTTCCAGCACGGCCACACAAGTAGTGGTTTCAAGCCCCCCACCCCATTTTTGGGCCCCCCCCCCCCACTTTTGGGGATCCCTCCCCTCACCATCAGCTTCTTCTTCTTGTTGTAGCGCAGCTTCGCCTTCTCCTTCCGCTTCTCCTCCAGTGCCGCCGTCACCGCCTGGTACTTCCAGCCCACCTCGTGCGCCAGCCGGCCCAGGAAAGCAAACTGGGGGGGCACAGCGGGGGTCAGGGGGGGACCCCGATACCCGGGGGGGGACCCCGGCACTGGCGGAGCCCCCCCGCCCCCTCCCACACCTCACCTTGCGGGTGGGCTTCAGGCGGATGATCTTGAGAGCAGCCGGGACCACCATGCGCTTGCGCTGCCGGAGAGAGAGCGTTGCAGGGGGGCGGATTTGGGGGGTGGGGGGGACAAGGAGGGGGACGAGGGGCCCTCTGTGTCTCAGTGTTGAAGTTTCTCTCAAGGACCATCGAACAATGTAGGTAAAAGTGCATCATCGACACGGGTGGGTGGATTTGGGGGGGTCCCATGGGGCTGGGGGGAGGCCCTGGGGGTCCCACGGGGCTGGGGGTGTGTCCCTGGGGGGACTTGGGGGGGTCCCAGGGGGCTGGGGGGGTCCCACAGAGCTGGGGGGGGGTCTCTGGGGGGATTTTGGGGTCCCACGGGGCTGGGGGGGTCCCCTCACCTTGTCGTAGGGCGGGGGGATGCCATCGAACACCTTCAGCCTCTCCAGCGCCGCCTGGCCCCGCTTCGTCTTGTGGGGCAGCATCCCTGGGGGGGGGGCACGGGGGGGGGTCAGGGGGCTCTGGGGGGGCACCCCGGGATTTGGGGGGGGATCCCCGGCCCCCCCAGACTCACCTCTCACCGTCCGCCAGAAAATGCGGCTGGGGGCGCGGAAGTGGTAGGGCCCGCGGGAGGGGTTGGTGTTCATCCGCTTCCGCAGGAAGGCCAGGAACTTCACTGCGGGGGGGGAGCGTTACCCCCCGAAATGGCGGGACCCCGGCGCCCGGGAGTCCCGTTACACCCCCCGGTAACCGCCCCCCGCCCCAGCCCCCCACTCACGTTTGTTGCGGTAGAAGTTGCCGGAAATGTTGATGCCCTCGCAGCGCACCACGACCACGCGGCGGCCTGCGGCCACGGGAAGAGGACACGCGGACACGGGGTACACAGACACGGGGGGGGACACACACGGACACGGCTCAGGGGCGGCAGTGGGCGGCCCCACGTGCCCTCGCCCCCCGCGCACACGCGGCCCCCCGCGCTCAGCTGGTAGTGCATGGAGGCGGCTCTCACGGTCGTGAGACTCGACAGCCGAAGGCGCTCATCACCGCGCCGGGGGGCACGGGGGGTCCCGGTGTCCCGGGGGGGGATCCCGGCGTCCCGGCGGGGGGGTGTCCCGGGGTCGCGGGGGGGGTCCCATACTCACCCAGCAGCACCTGCTTGGCCACGATGGCCGCCAGCCGGCCCAGGAGGTGGCCGCGGCCGTCGATCACCAGAACCTGCGGCAGCGGGAGAAGCGCGGCCGTCACCGGCGGGTCCCGGAGAGCCCCAGGCCCCCCCGGAGGCCCCACGTGGACGCGCTCCGTACGGCTCCCGGAGCCCCCCCGGCACCGCCGCGGCTCCCCGCGCCGCCTCCTGCCGCCGAGGCCAATCCCGCCGCCCCCTCCCCGGAGCCCCCGGTCCCCCCCGGGCCGCCCCCGGGCCCCCGCCCGCACCCGCGGCTCCGCCATCGCCGCCGCCCGCTCGGGAAAGAGGCCCCGCCCCGCGCACGCCGCGGGGTCGCCCCTTCCGGCGGGGGCTGGCGCAGGGGCGGAAGTGACGTCCCGTGCGGGGCAGAAGACGGAGGCGACGCTGCGCTGGGAGGGGCCATGGTGCGCGGAGCCGCCCCCGCACGTTTATGGAGTTATGGAAATGAGGGGGCGGGGCCTGGGCTCTCCCTCACCCTGCGGGGTCCTAAAAACCTCGGGGACCCCCCAGTGCCCCCCGCTCACCCTCCGTGTCCCCAGTATCTCCCAGTACATCCCCCAGTGCCACCCCCCAGTACCTCCCAGTACCTCCCAGTGCCCCCCACTCACACCCCGTGTCCCGAGTATCTCCCAGTACATCCCCCAGTGCCACCTCCCAGCGCCCCCCAGTACCTCCCAGTACCTCCCAGTGCCTGCCCAGTACCTCCCAGGACCCCCCTAGCGGGCCAGGCGCGCAGTTCACACAGACTCGGGGGGCCGATCCAGGGGCCGCAGCCCCCCCTGTATTTATATATGTACAGCCGGGGGGGGGGGCGGCCTTGGGGGGTCCTGGGGGCACCGCGGGGGGGATGGAGGGGGCCTCTGAGCGGGAGGGGGGGTGCTCCGGGGGGCTGGAGGGTCCCAGGGGGTCCCTGGGGGTTCCTTTGGTGGTCCCGGGGGGTCCCTGGGGGGGGCTTTGGTGGTCCCGGGGGGTCCCTGGGGGGGGGTTTCCCGGTGGTCCCGGGGGGTCCCCGGCGGCGATGGGGGCTCACCCGTGGGTCTCCCCGTGGGGGCCGGGGGCGGGGGTGGTGCCGGTGGCCCCGTACCCCGCGGGGGGCCCGCCCGGGGGTCCCCCCCCGCCCCCCCCTTCCTCCTCCCCCTCCCCCTCCTCCTCCTCGTCGCTGTCCCCGCCCCTGGGCGCCAGCGGCTCCGCCTCCTCGCGCGGCGGCTCCGCCCACCGCTGCGGCTCCCCCGAGGCGAAGGCGCCGTAGAAGGCCACGCCGCCGTAGTGCACCAGCGCCGCGATCAGGAAGACCCACTGCCACTCCTCCCGCGTCTGCCAATCCGCCGCCGCCGCCGACCACCGCCGGCCAATCGGCGACACGCGGGGGCGGGCGCGCGGGGCGAGGGGGCGGAGCCGGACCGGGTTGGGGTGGAGCCGATGTGATGGGCGTGGTCGGGGGAGGGCGGGGACAGGACAGGGGCGGGGCCGAGGGAAGGGGTGGGCCGAGGCAAGGGGGCGGGGCCAGAGGGAGGCGGTGAGTGCTGGGGTCCTAGTGCCCCCCCAACCCGCGTGTCCCCCCCAGTCCTAGTGCCCCCCTTGGGTCCCCACTGCCCCCCGGGTCCTAGTGCCCCCCCAAAGCCCCTCGTTTCCCACCACACAACCCCTTGCCCCCCCGGGTCCTAGTGCCCCCCCCAAGGTCCCCATTACTCCCCAAGCCCCTATTCCCCCCCCGGGTCCTAGTGCCCCCCTGGGTCCCGCTCGTCCCCCCGCCCTGCTCCCCGCCCTGTCCCCCCCACCTTGTGCCGGGTGAGGGCCCCCACGATGAGGGGACAGACCATCCCCGAGAGCGTCCCCACCCCGTTGGAGAGCCCCATCAGCACGCTGGCGTAGCGGGGGGCGATGTCCAGGTGGTTGACGTTGAACCCTGGGGAGGGGGCAGGGGGGGTCACCCACACGTGTGTCCCCCCGTGTCCCCCCCCCATCCCCGCATCCCCATCCCCACCGGAGATGGCGAAGCCGCTGAAGCCGACGGCCAGGACGAGGAAGGAGATGGCGACGGCGCGGGACCGCGAGTACCCCACCACCAGCAGCAGCGTTGCCTCCATGCCGAAACCTGGGGGGGCCGGGGGGGGTCACCCGGGGCCACC
Source organism: Calonectris borealis (assembly GCF_964195595.1). NCBI lineage: Eukaryota > Metazoa > Chordata > Aves > Procellariiformes > Procellariidae > Calonectris > Calonectris borealis. Next base: position 793,040 of record NC_134345.1, on the reverse strand, counting down.
CCAGCCCCCCCCATCTGCCCCTGGCGGCCCCCAACAACCCCTGATTACCCCCCAGTTTCTCCCCATTCTCCCCCAGGACCCCCTGTGCCCCAGCCCCCTGTCCCCCCATGTCCCCCCTTGTGTTCTCCATGTATCCATGTCCCCCCCATGTCCCCTCTGTGTCCCCCCCATATCCCCCCCACATCCCCCTCCCTGTCCACTCTGTGTCCCCCCATGTCCCCCTCCCTGTCCCTTCTGTGTCCCCCCACGTCCCCCTCCCTGTCCCTTCTGTGTCCCCCCCCCTGTCCCTTCTGTGTCCCCCCCCGTCCTCCCCTTGTCTCCCTCCACGTCGCCCCCAATACCTCCCCGTCCTCCCCCACGTTCCCTCTCACAATCCCCTCCGTGTCCCCCCACGTTCCCCCCCGGCCCCCTGGGTGCCCCTTGTCCCCCTGTGTCCCCCCTCCTCCCCTCACCGCCGCAGTTCATCATCTTGCGGACGTTGGTGGTCGACATCAGCCCCCGGGAGCGCAGGAAATCCGCGATTTGGCCCCCGATGGGGACGACGATCGTCATCACCAGGTGGGGCAGGGCCGAGAGCAGCCCCACCTGCGGGGCCGTCAGCCGTGGGGCGCCCGCACCCCGGGGTCCCCCCCGGACGCCGGGGTCCCCCCCCAATGCCAGGGTCCCCCCCCGGGGTGGGGGCGGGGTCCCACCTTGCTGATCTCGAAGCCGAAGACCTCCTCGAAGTAGGCGGGCTGGCTGATCAGCAGCAGGTAGAAGGTCCAGCTGCGGCAGAAGTTGGCGACGATGATGGCGTAGACGGGCATCGAGGTGAAGAACTGCCGCCAGGGCGTGGCCAGCTGTGGGGGCAGGGCTGCCAGCGACCTCCCGACCCCTGACCCCCGACCCTGCTGCCGGTGACCCCCACCCCCTGACCCCGCTGCCGGGGACCCAAGGCTCGGCCCCGACCCGGCACCCAGCAACCCTCTCCCTGGAGCCACCTCTGACTCCTGACCCTCGACCCCGCGGCCAACGACCCCCAGGACTGACCTGACCCTTAACGCCACCGCTGACCCCTGACCCCTTCTCTGACCCCTGAACTGACCCTGGCCTAACCCCTCTTTAACCCTACTGCCAGTAAGCCTCGGGTCTGACCTGACCCCACCTTTGACCCCTGACCCGACCCCATCTTTGACCCCTGACCCACCTGACCTCCAGCGCCCCGACCCCTTGGGACTCCGCTCTGACCCCTGACCCTTGACCCCGCTACCCATGACCTAACACGACTCCTGACCCCGGTGCCCCCAACCCAGCACCGCCCTCCCCCCGCTGCTGGGTCATGACCCCTGACCCCCGACCCCGCCCACCAGCAGGGGGTTGCTGCCGACGCTCTCCCCGATGCTCTCCTCGATGTACTTCCGCTCCTCGGGGGAGATGGTGGGGTGCTGGGCCGGGCTCTCGTAGGACACCAGCACCCAGAAGAGGTACCAGCACACCCCGAAGCTGCCTGGGGGCGGGCGGGGTCAGGGCGGGGCCGGGGGAGGGGCCCGGGAGGGGGCGTGGGGGGGGTGGGGCGCGTCTCACCGTAGACGTAGAAGACGGAGCTCCAGCCCGTGTACTGCACCAGGACGCCGGCCAGCGGCATGGCCACCACCGCGCCCGCGTAGGAGCCTGCGCCGGGGACCCGGGCGTCGGCGGGGGGCGGCGGCCCCGTGATCCTCCCCTGCCCGGGGAGCCAGGCGGGTCCCCCCGCCCCCGCCCCGCCCCGCCCTACCGCAGAAGGCCGTGGTCGCCAGGCGGCTCCTCTCCAGGGGCGGGGCCCACTTGCTCCAGATCCCGTGACACGCCGGGTAGGTCACGCCCTGGGTGGGGCAGGGTGGGGCACGCTCGGCCCCGCCCACCATGAGGGCTGAGAAAGGGGCGGGGGCGATTCTGGCCCCGCCCCTTCGTGTCCCTCACCCAATACCCCTCTCCCCGCCCGCCCGCAGCAGCCAATAGGGAGCGGCCACCCGCCTCCCAGCCCCGCCCCCCTGCGGCCTCAGCGGCCAATGGGGAGCGTCACGGCGGCCCCGCCCTCACCTCCACCAGCCCCTGCAGCACGCGGACGGTGATGACGCAGCCCACGTGGGTGCGGGCGGCGGCCGGGATCAGCATGTTGAGGAGCGACGTGGAGACGATGGCGAGGCCGAAGACCCTGGGGGGGGGGGGGGGAACGTGCAACGGCCCCGCGTGCTGGGGCTGCTGCCCCTCCCCCCACCCCCCTGCCCCTCCCCCACCTGTTGGCCGCGAATTTCTGGGCGATGAAGCCCCCGGGGATCTGGGTGACGATGTACCCCCAGAAGAAGGAGCCATGGATCATCCCCACCGTCTCGGGGTCCCAGTTGAACTGGGCGTGCTGGGGAGGGGGGGGTAGGGGGGTCACGACAGCCGGGACCCCCTGAGCCTGCCCCCTCCTGACCATGGCCCCCAACTTCCCCAGTCCCCCCCCGTACCTGCCCATCCTCCCGTGTCCCCCCAGACCTGCCTGTGCCCCCCATGCCCCCCAGACCTGCCCAGTCCCCCCAGTCCCCCCATACCTGCCCGTGCCCCCCAGTCCCCCCAGTCCCCCCATACCTGCCCGTGCCCCCCAGCCCCCCCGTACCTGCCCGTGCCCCCCAGTCCCCCCATACCTGCCCGTGCCCCCCAGTCCCCCCATACCTGCCCGTGCCCCCCAGCCCCCCGTACCTGCCCGTGCGCCCCGTTGACCATGCTGACGACGGCCACCCCCAGGTTGCAGCGGATGCCGAAGCTGATGCAGAAGCCGATGGCGCAGAGCACGGCGATGCCGTAGCGCCGGGGGAGGCCGCAGCAGGTGCAGTCCAGCACCGGGGGGTGCGGGGGGGCCCCACTGGAGCCCCCCCCAGGGCCCAGCTCCAGCCCCTCTGCATCCTCCTGCCGCCGCTCCAGGGCCCTGCAGGGATGGGGGTCCCCGGGCTCATGGGGTCCCGGGGGACACAGAGGGTGGCTCCGGTCACCCCACATCCTGGAGCCCCCCCCAGCCCCTTGGGCCCCCCCTCCCCGTGGGGCCCCACAGCCCCCATATCCTGCAACCCCCACGTCCCCCCCGTGCACCCAAACCCCCCTTGTCCTGCAGCCCCCCGTGTCCCACCTCCCCCCGGTGTCTCCCCCCACATCCCCCCCGTGTCCCCAGGTCCCCCCTGCCCCCCCCCGCCCGGCGGCAGCGGATTATTGCAGCTCTAAATCCCCTGTCTGAGCCCCCGGGGGCGGGGGACGAGGACACCCACGCGTGTGACGGCCACACACGGACCGGGGCGGGGGGGGGGGGGCCAGACCGGGGCACACGTGTGTGCAAGCCCCCAGCCCCCTCCCACCCCCCCACCCCACGCGTGTGCCCCGGCCCCGCCACCCTCACGTTTACGTAACTGGGGGGGGATTAGGGGCAGCCAAGGGGGGGGACAGCGATGTCGGAACCGCTCGCATGCGCGTGTGCAAAGGGGGGGGGGGGGGGAAGCGGGGCAGGACCCCCTCCCCCCCCAGGGGTGTGCGGGGCAGCACAAGGAGCCCAGGAACCAGCCCCCCACCCCAACGCCTGGGTCCCCCTGGATACCTGGGTCCCCCCCCCAGACGCTGAGTCCCCCCCAAGACGCCAGGGTCTCCCCCCAGATGTCTGGGTGCCCCCCCCAGAGGCCAGGGTTCCCCCCCAGAGGCCAGGGTCCCCCCCCCCGACGCCGGGGTCCCCGCTCACCGGTGCAGGCGGCCCAGGCCAGCCCCCACCTGCCGCCTGAACTCCTCCCTGTTGAACTGCATGGCGGCTCAGGGCTCCATCTCCGCCGGACGCCGGGGGTCCCCCCCCCCCGGGATAGCGGGGTCCCCCCCCTCGCCCCCCACCACCTGGCCGCCTCCCCTCGGCCGCCCGGGTGCTCTCTCCCGCTCCCGGCCGCCCGGGTGCTGTGGGAGCCCCCCCCCCCGCCCCGGCTCAGCGCTAAATCCCCCCCGGCGTGGGCAGAGCCCCCCTCCACCGCACAGGGGGAGGGGCAGGCGCTGCGGGGCCTGTCCCCGGGGTGGGGCAGTAGGGGGCGCAATTGCTCTGCGCTGGGGGGGGAGGGGGGGACTGGGGGGGCTGGGGGTGCTGCCCCCTCCCCCGCAGTCGTGGGGACCCCGGTGTCGGGGGGGCACCCGTCGCACACGCCCACACACACGTGCTGGGGTGACCCTTTATTGCGAGTTTTTGTACCAAAAACAGGTGGGAAAAGGGGACCCCGGTGTCGGGGGGGGGACCCCGGTGTTGGGGGGGGAGGGGGACCCCGGCCTCAGGGGGCGCCCCGCCCCCTCACGCCTGCAGGGGCATCGTCACAGTGAGGACCTGTGGGGAGAGGTCAGAGGTCAGGGGTCAGCTGGGGGCAGCACCTCCTGGGGAAGGGGTGGGGCCACAAGAAGGGGTGGGGCTGGCTACAGGGGGGTGGGGTCAGGGAAAAGGTGTGGTTGAGGTGGGCGTGGTTAGGAATCACCATGGTTACCATTTCCTAGGTGATATGAGTAGGTGGGGCCAAGGGCAGGGCAAGGGGCGTGGCCAGAGATTACCTGGTTACCATGGCGACAGTTACCTTGGTGCGCCGGTGGAAGCGGGCGTGGCAGCGGGCAGGGTCGGGGGGGAGGGGCAGCCCCAGCTCCAGGAGGGGGGGGCCCCCCTCTGCCCCCCCCAGCACCAGCCGCTCCTCACTCAGCCCCAGCCACAGCGACCCCGCCCCTGCCTGGGCGGGGCAAAGTGCGGTCAGGGGAGGGGCCAGACAGACCCACCCCCAACCTCACCCCCCCAGGGTCCCCCAATCCCCCCCGACCTTTACAGGGACCCCCCCCAGCCCTTTGGTCCCCCCCAGCATCAGGTTGATCCCCGCAGCCCCCCCAGCCTCATAGCACCCTCCCCAGCCCCCCGCCAAGCCCCACAGCACCCCCCCAGTGCCCCCCCAGCCCCACAGCACCCCTCCAGCGCCCCCTCCAGCCCCCCAGCACCCTCCCCAGCCTCACAGCACCCCCCAGTGGCCCCCAGCATCCCCCCAAACCCCACAACACCCCCCCCCAGCCCCACAGCACTCCCCCAGCCCCCCCAAGCCTCACAGCACCCCCCCAGTGCCCCCCCAGCCTCACAGCACCCCCCGAGCCCCACAGCAGCCTCCCAGTGCCCCCCCAGCCCCACAGCAGGCCCCCCCAGCCCCCCACTCACGGCGTGAGGCAGGAGGACGCGCGCCTGTAGCACCTGTGGGTGCTGGGACGAGGGCTCGGCCACCACCACGAACTGGGGGGGGCCTGGGGGGCTGCAGGGGGGGGGTGGCACAGGTCAGGCGGGGAGGTCCTGGGGTGGGCGGGGGTCCCGTCCCCGCTTGGTCCCACAGCTCCTACCTGGGGGGTGGCGGCAGCTCCTGGGAGGGGCTGTGTGGGGAAATGGATCAGAGGGAGGTGGGGGGAGACAGGGGGGTCCTGGGGGACCCCGGGAAGGTGGGGGGGGGTCCCAGGGGGTGTCAGGGGGGCCCCACTCACCCCTCGAGCTCCTGGATGTGGGGCCGGGGCCGCGCCCGGATGTTCTGGGCCGAGATGGAGCCCATGAACTTGCGGTTCTGCAGCACCCGCCAGCCTGGGGGGGGCGGGGGGGTCATGGGGGTGCAAGACCCCCCCCCCAACCCTCCCCTGACATCCCAACCCCCCCCGGCACCCCACCCCCATCCCAGGGCCCCCCCACCGCTGCCCCCATTCTCTCCACTGTTTCTACTCCCCCCAGTTTATGCCCCGCATCCCCAGTGCCCCCAGTTGTACCGCCCCAACTTGTCTCAGTTCCTCCCCCATTCCTTCCCAGTTCTCCCCAGTCCCAGCTTCCCATCTCTGTTCCCAGTCTCCCCCCACCCCGGTCCCCCCCCCAGCTGCTCCCAGTAGCCCCAGTCCCCCGCACCGGTCAGCTCCAGCTCCACCCCGTACTTCTCCGACAGCCCCTCCATGGCCACCGTCAGGAAGAACTCCAGGTACAAGGGGTCAGCCTAGGGGGGTGGCGGGGGGGGTTAGGGCCCCCCAATTCCCCCCACAAGCCCCCCAATCCCCCCCCAGCCCCCCCCTCACCTGGAGCGTGCGGAAGAACCCCGAATTCACCACCACGTCGTAGGCGGTGCAGCCCCGGCCGCCTGCGGGAGACGGGGGGGGGGGCGTCAGAGGGGGGTTTGGGGGGCTCGGGAGGGGTCGGGGGGGGGGGTTTGGGGGGTCTTACCGCGGTCCAGCTCGGCGTGGGGCTCCCCCAGGCTCATGGGGATGCGGAAGGCCCCGGCAGCGGTGGGGGGGGTGTGGAGGAGGCGCCGCAGCCCGGGCGGGGACAGCGGGGGGGGCGGGGGCACCTCCCCCGAGTGACAGACGTTGACGAAGACCTTGGCCCCCCCCGCCCGGGTCTTCACGCACAGCCCTGGGGAGGGGCAGGGGTGTCAGGGGGCGGCCGGGCCCCCCACGACACCCCCCTCAACCCTCCCCGGAGCCCCCCTACCTGGCTGCGGGGTGACAGCGCGGGCGGGGGCCGCGGGGGGGGGGTCCTCATCCTCCTGGGTCACCTGGGGGGCAGAGGGACGGCGCGGGTCAGTACCAGGACCCCTCACCCGGGACCCCGCCCCGGTCCCGTCCTCCCCCCCGGCCCCACCTGCAGCAGGAGCCGCCGCAGCGCCTCGTCATCCCCCTCCTCCGCCTCCAGCTCGGCCGACAGCAGCGACGGGTCCGCGGGGGCCGCCATGGGCTGGGGGGAGGGGGGGAACGTGGGGAACCCGGTCCGGGGGGGCCCAGCGGCCTCTAACGCCCCCCGGGCCCCGCCGCACCCCAGCCCCACGCGGGCTCCCCCGGTCCCAAGAACCCCCCCGGGGACCACCCCCGGCCCCCTGAGACCCCTCAGGGCCCCCCGGGACCCCCCCCGCTCCCCTGAGACCCCTCAGGGCCCCCCCGCGCAGCCGTTACCGGCCGCCGCTTCCTCCCGCCGCGCGGTACTTCCGGTTCCGGCGGCGGGCGGGTCCCGTCTCTATGGTTCCGCGGCGGACGGCGGGGCCACTCCCTCCGCCCGGGCGCTCGTCTCGCTGGTGCGGCGGCGGCGATGGCGGCGCTGGGGCCCCTCCCGGTCCCGGGGATCTTCAGCACCATGGAGGAGGGGCCGAGGCCCGGGGGGGCCGCACCGGGGGAGGTGAGGGGGTCCCGGGGGGCACCGGAGGGGCACATGGGGGGTCCTGGGGGGTCCTGGGGGGCTGCGAGGGGCCTGGGGGGCACATGGGGGGTCCTGGGGGGGGCCGTGGGGGGGTCCTGGGGAACTCAGGGGGCTCTTGGGGGGGTCCTGGGGGGCTGGGGGGGGCCATGGGGGCACATGGGGGAGTCCAGGGGAACTCAGCGGGCTCTTGGGGGGGTCCTGGGGGGCTGCGAGGGGCTTTGGGGGGTCCTGGGGAACTCAGGGGGCTCTTGGGGGGGTCCTGGGGGGACTGGGGGGGGCCATGAGGGGTCCTGAGGGAGCAAATGGGGCTGGCGGAGGGCACTGAGGGACACTGGAGGGGCCCATGAGGGGTCCTGGGGGGGTCTTGGGGGGCCCATGGGGCCGGGGGGGGTCACAGGGGAAGCCCTGGGGGGGTCCTGGGGGACACTGGGGGGGTGGGGGGTCCCCGGATGCCTGGGTCCTCTGGGAAGCGCCAGGGTGCGTGGGGGGGACTTTGCCCGCGGCTGAGGGCAGGGCAGCGCCGGGTGCCTGGGTGCCCCCCCCACGGGCCGAAGGTCGTCGGGGGGGAGGGACGGGCTGCGCGCGGTGCTGCAGCCCTGGGGGACCCCGCGTCTGGGCCCCCAGGCATGGCTGGAGACCCACGGCCGGGCCCTGGGGCACTTTGTGGCTGGGACGTGGCTGAAGCCGCCGGGACGGGGGACGCTGGAGTGCCGGGAGGCCGCCACAGGTACAGGAGGGTCAGAGGTCAAGGGTCAAGGTGGGGAGTCAGGGTCAGGGGTCACACCCGCCCTCTCCCCCCCCGCCCAGGGCGGCTGCTGGCGACGGTGCTGCGGGGGGAGGAGGCCGACCTGGCGGCGGCCGTGGAGGCGGCGGCGGCGGCGGCAGCAAAATGGGGGCGGCTGGGGGGTCCCCAGCGGGCCCAGCACCTGCAGCGGTGAGTCCTCGCGACCTCTGGCCCTGATCTGTGACCTCTGACCTCACGGCGCTTCCCACAACCCCTCCATAACCTTTCATTTCTCCCTGTATCCCTCCCTGCTCCATAGCAGTGACCCCGTGTGACCCCATGTGACCCTCTGACCTCGCAGGACCCCGGCACTGTCCCCAGCTCCCTGTGACCCCATGTGACCCTGTGTGACCCCGTGTGACCCCCTGACCTCCCAGGACCCCAGCAGTGTCCCCAGCTCCCTGTGACCCCGTGTGACCCCAGGACCACCTCCTGCTTCCCGTGACCCCCCCGTGTCCTTGTGCACCCCCACATGTCCCCACGTCCCCCCATGCCCTCGTGCCCCCCGATGTCCCCCCATCCCCCCCCCCCGCCCTCAGCCCCCTCCCCCTGTCCCCGCAGGCTGGCGGCGGCGCTGGAGCGCGGGGCTGCGGGGGTGGGGGCGGTGGCCGCTCTCTCGGGGGGGCGGCCGCTGGCCCAGGCCCTCGGGGCTGACCTGGAGCTGGGGCTGCGGCTGCTGCGAGTGCCGGCGGGGTGGGCCCGGCTCGGCCCCCCCAGCCTGGGCGGCTGGGCCCCCCTCGGTGAGTGTTCCCCCGGGACCCCTGGGACCCCGGCACCCCCCCAGGACCCCCGCTGAGCCCCCCCCGCTGTCCCCAGGGGTGGTGGCCGTCCTGATGTCAGGTCCCTGCTCCCTGGCGGCGCTGCTCTGGAAGCTGGGACCCCTCCTGGCCATGGGTGAGTGGGGGGACCCCCGCCTCTTGGGGGGGCACCTGGCGTTTAGGGGACTCAGGCGTCCAAGGAGGGCACCCCGGTGTTTGGGGGACCCGGGGGGCTTCCCAGGCCCCCTGGGGGACCCAGGCATCCTGTGCAGGCAACGCGGCGCTGGTGCTGCCGCCGGCCGAGGCCCCGCTGGCGCCGCTGCTGGTGGCGGAGCTGAGCGGAGAGGGGGGGGCGCTGCCCCCCGGGCTGCTCAACGTGGTGACTGGGACCCCCTGCCTGCGCCGCACCCTCCGTGCCCACCCCCGCGTCGCTGCCGTCACCTTCCTCGGCGCCCAGCAGGTATGGGGGGGCGGCCCTGCCCCACGGCAGGGGTGGGGGGGTCTGGGGGCGTCCCTGTGTCCCCTGTGTCCCCCATGTCCCCATACAGGGGGGGCAGGATGTGTCTGGGGGGGGGCCAGGATGTGTCTGGGGAGTCCCCGTGTTCCCATGTGTCCCCCCCCACACAGGAGGAGGTGCAGGATGTGGCCTGGGGGTCCCCATGCCGGGGACCGCGGCTGGGGGTGGCCCAGGGGGGCCGCGTCGTCGTCATCGTCCTCGACTCGGCCGACCTGGACAGCGCGGCTGCCGCTATCGCAGGGAGCGTGGGGACCCCCCCGGCGCTGGTGAGCAGGGGTGGGCTGGGGGGGGGTTGGGGGGGTCCCAGGGGGTTTGGGGGCTCCTGGGCGGGGGCTGGGAGCATCCTGGGGGCTCCCTGACCCCCCCCCGTGTCCCCAGTTCCCATGGGGGGGCTGCATGGTGCTGGCGCAGGAGGGGGTGGTGGAGCCGCTGGAACGACGGCTCCGGGCCCGGCTGGGGGGGCTGCGGGTCGGGGACCCCCTGGACCCCAGCACCGATGTGGGGCCGCTGCCCCCCACAGCCGCCCCCCCCGAGGGGCTGGTGCAGGCGGCGCGTGAGGAGGGGGCTGAGGTGAGGGGGCTCGGGGGGGGCACAGGGGGAGATGGGGGGTGGGAGGGGACATTGGGGGCACGGGGGGACACGGGGGGCTGGGGGGAAATGGGGACGTGAGGGCAGGAGCGGACATGGGAACATGGGGGAGCATGGGAGAACATGGGGGGACCGAGGTGAGGAGGACAAGGGGGGCACAGGGAGGGGGGAGAGGGCACGGGGGGGGGATGTGGGGAGACACGAGGGACATGGAGGGACTGAGGTGAGGGGGGACATGGGGGACACAGAGGGGCTCGGGGCTGGGGTGGGGCCGTGGGGACATCGGGGGGGACACAGGGGGACTGAGGGGGTGGGGTGGGGGGGTATGGGGGCGGGCCGAGGCATGTGGGGTCTGTTGGGGGGTCCCCAGATGCCGGGGTCCCCATGGGGGGGGTTTGGGGGTACCCGGACGCGGGGGTCCTTTGTCCCCCCAGGTTTTCCAGCCGCCGGTGACGCTGCCCCCGGGGGGACGCTTCTACCCCCCCACCCTGATCACGGGGGTGGCCCCCACCTCGCGCTGCCTGCGGGAGCTGGTGGGTGCCTGGGGGGGGGGCAGGAGCTCCGAGGGGGGCCCAAAAATGGGCGGGGGGAGGGCAACAAGGGGAGGGGGTGGCACAGACAGCCGGGGGGGGAGTGCAGGGTGGGGGGCGCGGGCTGGGGGTCACCCGCTGTTCCCCCCCAGGCGCCGGGGCCGGTGCTGGCGCTGCTGCCCGTGCGCTCCCCGGGGGAGGCCGTCACCATGGCCTCGAGGCTGCCCCACGTGGCCGCCGGCGCCGTCTGGGCCCAGGACGTGACCTTCGCCCTCGACGTGGCCGACAGGTGACCCCGACCCTTGACCCCCGATCCCCTCACCTTGACCCCCGTTCCTCTTACCTCTGACCTCTGACTCTGCAGGCTGCCCCTGGGCCTGGTGTGGCTCAATGCGATCAACCTGCTGGACCCCCTGGGGGGCTGCGCCGGGGGGGCCGGGGCCGGCGACGGCCTGGAGGTGAGGGGGGGGTCCAGGGGGGGCTGGGGCTGGGTTGGGACTGCCGGGGGTCCCGGGGGTGGGGCTGGAGGAGTCTCGGGGGGCTCTGGGCTCCCTGGGGTGGCCCTGGGCGGTTTGTGGGGGGCCATGGGGGAGCCAGGGGGGTGGCAGGGGGGCTGGGGGAGCCCCAGGAAGGTTTCGGGGACCCCATGGGACCCCGGGGGCTGCAGGGTCCCAGTGCAGACAGGCCGTCCCCCCCCCAGGCGCTGCGGGAGTTCGCGTGTCCCCCCTGGGAGCCCCCCCTGGGGCCAGGGACCCCCCTCGAGACCCTCCTGGACCAGGAGCTCAGGTAATGCCCACCCCTCGTGCAGCTCGGGGACTCCCCGCAGCCAAGCCCTCTGACCCCTGACCCCTGACCCTGCCACCCCCAGCCCAGAGCTGGTCCCCGGGGGGCCCGTGGTGGCCCCTGACTCCGCTGACGTCGCTGCTGCAGTGGAGGCCGCCCGCCGCGTCGCCCCGGGGTGAGTGACGGGGGGCGGGGGCCGGGGCCCGGACCCCTCGGTCCCTGCGGGGGGAAGGGGGTCCCTGGACCCCTGGGTCCCTGCGGGGGGGGGTCCCCGGACACCCAGGTCTTTGCGAGGAGGGGGTCCCCGGCGCTCCCATGGCCCCTCTGCAGGTGGGGGCGGCTGCCGGGGCGGGCGCGTGCCCGGGTGCTGCGGGAGGCGGCGGCGGCGCTGGGGGGGGGCAGGGCCGTGGGGCCCCCCCAGAGGGGCGGCGACGATGGCAACGACGAGGAGGGTGACGACGGTGACGGGCGGCTGCGGGCGGCGCTGCTGCGGTGGGCGGCCCACGTGGAGCTGATGGGCGGGGTCGTGCAGGTGGGCGGGGCCTGTGGACGGTGGGGCTGGTGGGAGGGGCTGGAGTGGGGGTGAGTGGGAGGGGCCTGAAGGGGGCGGAGCTGGGCAGGAGGGGTGGTGTCTAAGAGTGGAGCCCTGGGGCTGGGTAGGGGGCGTGACAGGGGGCGGGGCCATGCAGCAGGGGGCGGGGCGGGGAAGCAGTAGGCGGGGCTGAGTGCTGCGGGGGGCAGGGCCAGGCAGTGGGGGGGTGAGGCCAGGCAGAAGGGGGCGGGGTGAAGCCGCTGGGTGGGGCCACGAGCAGCGGGCAGAGAGGGGGCGTGGCAGATACATGTGCCCGGGGGCGGAGCCTTGGTGGGGGCGTGGCTAACGTGCTCCTGCAGGAGGTGCCCGGTGGGCGGGCCCTGGTGACGCGCAGCCCGCTGGGGGTGGTGGGCGTGGCCTGGAGCGGACCCCGCCCCCTGCGGCGCGCGCTGGACCTCCTGCCCCCCGCGCTGGCGCTCGGCAACAGCCTCGTGGTGATGGCGCCTCCCGGCGGCCTCGGCCCCGCCCTGCGCCTGCGGCAGGTGGGGACCCCCGGGACCCCCGTGTGCCCCCCGACCCCCCCAGGGGCCCCTTAGGGACCTCCCGGGACCCCCGTGTGCCCCCCGGATCCCCCCAGGGACCCCCGGGATCCCTCAGAGACCCCCCGGGACCCCCGTGTGCCCCCCTGGACCCCTAGGGACCCCCAGGGGCCCCTCAGGGACCCCCGTGTTCCCCCCCCGGGACCCCCGTGTGCCCCCCCAGACCCCCAGGGGCCCCTCAGGGACCCCCATGTTCCCCCCTCGGGAACCCCGTGTGTCCCCCCGGCCCCCGAGGGACCCCCGTGTGTCCCCCGACTCCCCCAGGGGCCCCTTAGGGACCTCCCGGGACCCCCGTGTGCCCCCTTGGGACCCCCCAGGACCCTCGTATGCCCGCCCGGGACCCCCCCACCCTCCCAGGGATCCCCATGGACCCCCCATGCCCCCCCTCCCCAGGACATCCCTGTTGATTCCTCGCCGACGTTCCCCCCCGGGGCTCCCCCACGTCTCCATTCACCCCCTGACCCCCCCTGGTGACCCCCCCCCTCTGTCTGTCCCCAGGCGCTGGTGGCTGCCGGGCTCCCCGGGGGGGCTCTGGCCGTACTGCCGGGGGGAGCCGGGGGCGGCGGGGCCACGCTGGCGCGGCACCACCCCGACGGGCTGTGGCTCTGCGGGGGGGGCCCGGTGAGTAACGGGGGGGACGCGGTGGGGGGGGGGGCTGGAGGGGGGTCCCCAGCCGTGGGGGTCCCCGTGGCGGGGGGGATGTCCCCAGCACTGGGGTGTCCCTGCCCCAGCCCGCTCCCCCCAGCAGCCCCCCCTCCCTGCCCCTCCCAGGACCTCGACTGGGCCTCGGCCGGGAGCGTCGCCCACCTGTGGGTGCCGGGGGGGGCGCTGGGGGGACCGGGGCAGGAGCCGCCCCCCGGCGCCGAGCGGGAGCTGGAGCTGCGCTGCACCCGCCCCCGCTGCCTCTGGGTGCCTGGGGGGGGGCCCTGAGCCCCCTGGCCTCTGAACTTGTGACCCCCACCCCAATAAACCCCCCCAGCCTCCGCCCGTCTGGTGTCTCCGCCCGTGGGGGGGCGTCAATGGGTCCCCCCCGCGCCGCAGGGGGCGCCTCGCACCGCCACGTGCCGGGGTCCCCTCGCGCTCGAGGCAGCCACGCCCTCGGGTTAGAGCGGCGGCGGCGCGCGCGGGGAGGGGCGGGCCGGGTCCCCGGGAGGGGCGGGGGGGGGGGGGCGGCTCCCGGACACCCGGGCGGAGGGGGGGAGGTCCCCGGGGTGGGGCGGCGAAGCCGGGACGCCCGGGTCCCTGGGCGGGGGGAGGCTCCTGGGCACCTGGGTCCCTGGGGGGGGGAAGCTCCCGCATACCTGGGTCCCCTCCCGCACGCCCGGGTCCCTGGGGGGGAGGCTCCCGGGCACCTGGGTCCCTAGGGGGGGAAGCTCCCGCATACCCGGGTCCCCTCCCGCACGCCCGGGTCCCTGGGGGGGGAAGCTCCCGCATACCCGGGTCCCCTCCCGCACGCCCGGGTCCCTGGGGGGGAGGCTCCCGGGCACCTGGGTGCCTGGGCGGGGAGGCTCCCGCACACCCGGGTCCCCACCCCGGACGCCCGGGTCCTTGCCGGGGAGGCACCCGGGTCCCCACCCCGCACGCCCGGTTCCCTCCGGGCCGCGATCCCGCTCGGCCCCGGCACCGCTTTCGCTTTCGGCGGCGGCTCCGCCGCGGTCCTGGGGGGGTCCCGGGGCCCCGCTCACCCCCTCCCCTCGGCCGGCCCCACCCCAGCTCGGCCCCGCCATGGACCCGGCCCCCCCCGGCTCCGCTCTGGTAAGTGGGGACCCCCCCGGGACCCCCATGCCCCCTCCCGCGGCCCCCCCCCCCCGCCCCTCGGGGCCCCCCCCCCGACTTTTCTCCCCTCCGACCCTGCTTCTCTCTCGGGGCCCCCCATAGCCCCCCCACCTGCCCCAACACCCCTGGACCCCCACGGACCTCCAATCCCCCCCCCAGCCCCCCGGTGCCCCCCCAGGTCCCTCCACCCCCCGGTGCCCCCCCAGGTCCCCCTCCTGCTCCTCCTGGCCGTGCCCCCCCCCGGCAGCTGCTGCTCCTTCGACTTCAACCCCGTCAGCAGCACCTTCAGCACCCACGTGGACGCCCTGGTGAGACCCCCATGGCCCCTCTGTGACCCCTCTGGGAGCCCCGGGACCCCCCCGGGCCCCCCCAGCCCCCTGACCCCCCCTCACACACGTAGACATCCTGGTGAGAGACCCCGAATCCCCCTCCAGGACCCGCCCAACTTTCCTGGGACCCCCCAAACTCTCCTGGGACCCCCAGGACCCCCTCCCCGTAAACCCCCTCCCTTCCCGGGGAAAGCCCCACCTGGGGTCCCCCCCAACCCCCTGACTCCCCCCCCCTCCCCCCCCCCGCGGATTCTCTGGGACCCCTGAGCCCCCCAGCTCTCTCTGGGGACCCCTTAAGCCCCCCCCGCGGTCCCACAGACCCCCTGGCTGATCCTGGACTACCCCGTGGCGATGCCCAGCAACCTGGAGACGGTGAGCGAGACCCCCCTGGACCCCTGCATGTGTCCCCCTGCCCCGTGTCACCCCCCCATCCCCCTGACCCCCAACGCTCCTGACCTGTGTCTCCCCCAACCCCGCAACCCCCCCCGGCCCCCCAGGACAGCCGCTGCTCTGATCTCTGGGGGCTTCACTTCGGGGCGGCGGCGCTGGGGCGCATGGTGGGGGCGGCGGGCGGGGCGCTGGCCCCCCGGCTGCGGGCCATCGCTGCCCACATCGCCTTCGTGGCCGAGTGTCACATCCACGTGAGTGGGGGTCCCGGGGGGGGGGGGGGCGGTGTGACCCTGAGGGAATGAGGAGGAGCTGGGGAGGCTCTGGGGGTCCTGAGAGCAGATTGGGAGGGGCTGGGAGGCTCCGGGGGGGGCTCTGGGGACCCTGCGGGAGTCTGGGGTGGTCCTGGGGGGGGCTCTGGGGACCCTGCGGGAGTCTGGGGGGGGCTCTGGGGGCCCAAGGTAACTCTGGGGGTCCCGGGGGGGCGGCTCTGGGGACCCTGCGGGAGTCTGGGGTGGCCCTGGGAGGGGCTCAGGGGTCCCGGGGGAGGGCTCTGGGGACCCTGTGGGAGTCTGGGGTGGTCCTGGGGGGGGACTCTGGGGGTCCCAGGGGGGGCTCTGGGGACCCTGCAGGGGTCTGTGTGGGTCCTAGGAGAGTCTTCGGGAGGTCCAAGGTAACTCTGGGGGTCTCTGGGTGGGCCTGGGGGAGCTCCGCTGGTGCCAGGGAGATTTGGGGCATTTCTGGGGTTCCCAGGGGGGTGAGGGGGCTCTTGTGACACCCCCCACCCCCCCCAGGACCCCCAGGGCTGCGTCCGGCTGGAGACGGTGAACGTGTCGCAGCTGCTGGGAACCCTCGTGCAGCACCTGGGGGGGCTGCAGGGGCGACCCCCCCACTTCCCCGGCTGCGCCCGCCTGCGCTGCCGCCCAGGTACTGCCCCAGGACCCCCCTGGGGACCCCCGCAGCACCCGTGGGACCCCCAGCCCTCAGGGGCTCCCTGACCCCTTGCAGACCCGTCCCCCCGCACCCATCCTCAGGGATTTGCTGCCCAGAGAACTTTTGGGACCCCCCTGGGGACCCCCCATCCCCTTGGGGAGCCCCCTGAGAGCCCAGGGGCTCCGTGCTCTATGGGGATCTTCCCAGGACCCCCAGGGACCCCCCCCAAGCAAGGGGGATACCTCCCTGCAGCCCCCTCCAACCCCCCGGGGACCCTCCAAAGCCCCCTCGGGCCCCCGCTGACCCCCGTCTTCCCCCAGATCCCCCGCTGACCACCCCTGCGGTGCAGCATGAGGGGACCCCGGGGTCCAGGCTGGGCCCCCCTGCCCCCGGCATCCACGGGCTGGCGCTGCTGGGGGGGCTCGGGGGGGCCCTGGGCCTGGCGGCGGCGGCCTGGGTCCTGTGGAGGCGGCCCTGCGCCCAGGTGGGGATGCGCGGGGGGACGGGCGGGGGTACTGGGAGCACTGGGGAGGAGGGTGGGGGTACTGGGTGAGGGTGGGGGGCACTGGGAGTGGGGCTCTGGGGCTGGTGTGGGGGCGCAGTGGGCGCTGGGAGGGGGGCAGTGGGGGGATGCTGGGCGTCCCCCCCCTCTTTCAGCCCCCCCAGCCCTTGCAGGGGACCCCGGCATCCGAGCAGGATGGGACCTGAGCGGCCGAGCAGGGAGCCAGGGACGGACTCAGGTATGGGGGGGTCCTGGATGTCGGGGTCCCCAGGGTGGGGTGGGGGGCTGCCCAGACGCCTGGGTCCTCACCCCCACCCCCCTCCCCGTTCAGGCTGGCCGGAGACGCTGGTGCCGCAGGATCGGGGCGGCGAGAAAGATGGGGACCCCCCGGATCCCCCCCGGAGGCACAGAGGGATCCTGGGGGCCGCAGGGGGGACCCTCTGGGGGCAGTGACGGGACCCCCCCGAGCCACGGAGAGGCTGGGGGGCCCCGGCCCCCCACGGCCACCCCATAAAGCTGATGTTGAGACGTTGACTGTGGGCTTGGTTTGGGGGGGCTGGAGGGCGGAGCCTATAGCACCCCGAGCCCCCCGCGCCCCTCATGCACCCCAGCGCACCTCGAGGTGGCAATGCTGGGGGGATCCCTGGGGCTCTGCACCCCCAAACCCACCCCAGACCCCCCCACGGGAACACAGGGCTGCGGGGTCCTCCCAGCGGGTGCCCCGGCCTTGTTAGGGCCCAGCTAACGAGGTGCGGTGGCCGGGGGCACCCACTAATGAGGCTGGGGGGGCTGGTTAGCGTGGGGGACCCCCCGCCCTGGTCCCGCTGGCAGCATAAAGGGCCCCGAGGCAGCGCTGTGAGTGCTTCTGTCTGGGAATGGGGAGAGACTGGGAGAACTGGGATGTGCTGGTGAGACGCACAGGGGTCCTGGGAGGAAACTGGGATGGGCTGGTGATGGGTTTGGGGGGACTGGGATGGACTGGGGAAGTCGCAGCAGACCAGAGCTCTCGTGCCCAACGGGTCTTTATCGGGGCGGGGGTCTCACAGGGGCGGGGGTCCCTGGTAGCGCAGCTGGAGCTGGGGCCAGGCAGCCCTGCCGTGGGGCAGCCCCGGCCAGCGGCGGGGCGGGAGGCAGAGCAGCGCCAGCAGCGCCAGCAGCAGCAGCGCCGGCAGCGCCCGCGGCAGCGCCGGCAGCCTGCCGGGAGGGAGAGAGAGGGGCCGTCACCGAGGGGCTTTGGGCCGGGGAGCGGGGACTCGCACCCCGGGCCCTGCAGGGCTGCCTGCTCCCGGCCCTACCTCTCGCTGCGGCCTGGGCGCTGCCACAGCTCGGCCGGCTCCTCGCCAGCCCCTGCCGGGGCTCCGGGCGCCGCCGTGCCCGCGTCCTCCTCTTCCTCCGCTTGCCCTGTCTCCTGGGCAGAGCCACAGGCCGGGGGGTCAGCGGCCGGGGCCCCCCTCCCCAGGGCACCCATGCCCCCACCCTTACCCGGCACGTTGCCTGGATCTCGGCGCCGAGCGGTTGCGCTGGGACGTCGGCCTCGCCGAGCGGGCACCACGGCCGCCTGTGTGAGGAAGAGGAGGAGTGAGGCGCTGCGAGGCAGTGCCCGGGGGGTACGGTGGGGTGGGGGGGCCAGGCCCTGCGGCAGGTTACGGCAACAGGGAGAAGCCGTCACCGGCAGGCTGGAAGCGCGGAGGGGCAGGAGCCGGCCCCGCGTGTGCCCAGCGGGCAGCACCGGGTGCTTCCAAGCCGGGGCCTCGGCAACCGAAGGTGCTCGGCCCCGTGTCCCGGCCCCCTCAGTGGGAGAAACCTGCGCCCCGCCGCCGAGGCACGCGGCTGCGGCGCTGGCTGCTACACGCCCCTGCCTTGCGGCGGTGCAACGGCGTGCCAGCGGAGCCAGGCCGGCAGAGCGGGATCTGGCAGACGGTTGCGGGGCGGAGGCTGTGGTGCCCCGGCTCCAGCTGCCCCCGAGCACCTCCTGCCGCGGCGTGCCGCAGCACGCTGCCGGCAGCCTCGCGGCGGGCGTCCCCCCCGTCCTCGCTCTGCCGGGGGAGTGGTGCTGCGGCCAGTCCCGGTTTTCACCACTTGTCCCTTCTTCCCCACTTCTTAAGGCTTTCAGAGCCGGGCAGCCGGCCAGCAGGATGCCGTGCAATGCGCCCGGCACTTCCTATCATCGAGGAGCTGGCGCTGGGCTCGCGTGCCAGGGACGTCCCACCCACGCGTCCCTCCTGGCCCGGCGGAGGCGGCGACGCACATGGCCCAGGCGTCCTGCATCCGGCCCAGCTGGTCGCGGAGCCGCGTCGTCTCCAGCCGCAGCTCCTGGGGGAGAAAAGTTTTTCAGACGCCGTGGGGCGTTCAGGCACCCTCCGTGTCGCTCTGCCTTCCCCGGGGCAGGACCGGGGGGGGCCCGGCGCCGCCACGTGTTGCCGGTGCAGCTGCTGGGCGCTGGGCTCTGCCTGTGGCCTGGGGGCTCTGGCTTCCCCTGGCTCCCCGTGGCCAGGAGGGGTCGGGGAGCGCCATGGGGCTGGGTATGCCGTACCTGCACCGCCCTGTCGTACTCCCCGAGTGCCACCGTCAGCTCCTCCACCCGCTGCCCTGCCTGCGGAACAGGGGTGGCAGTGAGGGGCTGCGGGGCGTGGGGGGCTCCGGCCGCGGGAGGGGGCTGCGGGGCAGCCCGAGGGCTGCTGGTGGCGAGGGCGGACGCGGTGGTGGCCGGAGCTGCGCGCATCCCCGGGCGGTGCTCACCTGGGCGAGGGCCGCGTCCCGGGAGGAGAGGAGCGCGGTGCAGCGGCAGAGCTGGGCCTGGGCAGAGGGAAGACGATCGTCAGCCAGGGCACGTACCGGCGGCGTGGGACGGAAACCCGCCTCGTTAGCGCTTAACGAAGCGCTTGGCATCGGCCAGGCAGCGTGGCTGCTGCCGCTTACCTCCAGGTCGGTCATCTCAGCTGCCAGTGCCTGGAGCTGCTCCCTCAGCCCGTGGCCCTCGGCCAGCAGCCGCTGGTTCTGCTTGGGGCAAAAGGGGCTGGGGTTCACCGCGACCCTGGCACTGCCGGGGCAGCCCCCGCTTCCCCGCGGCCCCCAGCGGCGTCCTCACCTCCTCCTGGAGGCCATCGGCTCGCAAGCACAGGCACCGCTGCTCCTTTTCCTGGGGAGGGAAGGCACGGGGCCCTGAGCTGCTTCCCCGCGTGCCGGCGTGGCACCTCGGTGGCGGTTGGGCGCTCACTGGGCGCGAGGAGGCCGGGTGTCTCACCAGCTGGCGCGCCTGCCGGCGGAGCTCGCCATTCTCCTCCTCCAGCCCCTTCGTCACGGTCTTCAAGTCCTCCAGCTCCTCGGCGGCAGCTCTGGCCTGCTCCAGCGCCTGCTGGCTGCTACCGGGGACAGCCGGACACCGGCACGTTGGTGCGCTCCCAGAGCCCAGCGGCCCTGACCGTCCCCATCCCCGTGGGTGAGCATCCACCGGCAAGGGGGGCGGCCGCCCACCCCAGCACCCACCACCTGCCCCTGCACCTCTGGGCGCCGGGGTGGCGCGGGGAAGCCCCCAGCCCTGCCCTGCGCCGGTGCCTCACCATCGCAGCTGAGCCTTCAGCTGTGCCATCTCCTCAGCCAGGCGGGCGTTGAGCTCCTCGGCCGACTCGGCGTCCCGCTGCAGCTTGGCGTTCTGGGTGGCCAGCTGCTCGGCACGGCTGCGCAGGCTGGCGGCTTCGGTGCTGCAGGGGTGGGATGTGCCGTCGGTTTGGGGATACTCTGCGGCTGGGGCCAGCATGGCCGGGCGCCCCGCTGCAGAGCGCGGCCGGGACCAGCACTACGTCCCCGGTGAGCTGGCACTTACGGGCTCGCGATGTCCGCGTTGCCGCTGTCGCCTTCGAGCTGCGCAGCTGCTGGGGCCGTGCGTCCTTCTCCGGCTGCAGGACAGGCACAAGGGGATTTCGGGGCTGTGCCGCGCCCCCACCAGCAGCCCCAGCTGAGTGGGCAGTGGTGCTGCTGGGGGACGGAGGGCTCTCCCCCGACGCTGTTGGCGCCTGGCCATCCGTCTGCCCCTTCGCTGTCAGGAGGGACCCGGGGCCGGCAGCACTGAAATAACTTCTCCAGGTTTCAAAGTCATCGGCTCCTGCTGATGCTGCGCCCGCGAGCCAGCGCCCACGTGCCTCCGCAAACACCGTCACCGGTGCCGCTCTCCCCGGCAGGAAGGAAGGAGGTGATGGCTGCAGTTCTCACTGCAGCTGTGGCTGAGCCGCCCTGTCAGGGTGGAGGGGGATGCAACCGCGCTCGCCAGGGCGAGGTGGACACCGGCATCCCACCACGGGTCTGGCAACCCCGCTCCACCAGGCACCAATTCCCCCCTGCTCCCCCTTGGCCCCTTCCTGTGCCGACACCCACCCGCCAGCACTAGGCCGAGGTCGCCTGCCGCTGCGTCCCGCTCCTCGGTGAGCCACGAGCCCCTGGGGAGATAGGAACTGTTGGTTGCGCCGGCCGGTACACAAGGAACTGCGTTCTGGCCCTGGTCCCCTGCCACTGACCCCTCCTGCCGGCACGACGCGATCCACTCCCTCATGACGGCATGGAAGGTGGGCAAGTCCAGCGCCGCGCCCGCTGCCTCAGGGTCCAGCATGCGGCGCAGCGCCCGCAGCTGGCCCTCCTCGACGCTCTGCCCTGTCACTGCCTGCAGGTACTCGACCACCTGCTGCGCCAGCACCATCCCTGTGGCACAGGGTGGGGTGTCGGTCTGTGGGGCCACCCCCTCCCTCACCCGCGGCTGGTGACCACGCACAATCCCCCGGAACAGCAGCCGGGGTGGGACTGGGAAAGGGCCGTGCTATGGGGAGGATGTGGGGCGAGGGGGGTTTGGCGTGGAGGCAGCTTTGGGCTGCCTCCCCATCCCTGCGTGGGGGCAGGCCGAGAGTGGGAGGGTTTTTCCGGTGGTGGAGCTGGATTAACCGCAGGGCGAGCCCTCGAAGGCGCCTTGAAGCCATATCCGGGGCTGCGGCCCCCCCTGCACCGGCACCAGCCCCTCGCTACCTGTCTGCTCAGGGTCGCAGGCGGCGAAGGTGCAGTTGAGGACGAACTCCTCCGAGCAGCAGCTTTTGCCCTGGTGTGTGGCCGTGCTGCCCCGGGCTGCTGGGGGGGAACGGGAGAGGTTATGGAGGGACCTGTCCCTTCGCCCCCCCACCTTGTGTTGCCCGCCAGCTGGAGCGGGAGGGCTGCCGACCGGTACCCACTTTGCGACGGGTCCTGTGGGGTCTCTGACTCCACTGCCGGCAGAGCAGCCTCCAGTGGGGGGCCGGCGGCGCCTGGGGTGCGGGGCGAGGGGGCTGGGGGCCCCTCCGCAGCCATCACGCTGGAGATGGGGGGTGCTCGGGGGTCCCCTCTGCCCCGGGGCACGGCCGGGGTCCTGTGGGCAGGGGCGCCGCTGCCCTGAGGGGACAAGAAGTGCCGGGGGCCAGGCCGGGCCAAGCGGGGCAGCGGGCGCGGTGTTGGAGAGAGAACACGGGAGGGCGGCTCTCCTCAGAGCGGGGTGGGCGCGAGAGAGGCGGGGGAAGGGGCGGGGCCGGGCGCGAGCCGTTCCCGTCCAGGGAGGGAGGCGGGGAAAGGGGCGGGGCCGGGCGCGAGCCGTTCCCGCCCAGGGAGGGAGGCGGGACCCGGCACGAACCGTTCCCGCCCAGGGAGGGAGGCGGGGCCAGGCGCGAGCCTTTCCCGCCCAGGGAGGGAGGCGGGGAAAGGTGCGGGGCGGGCCGCGAGGCGTTCCCGCCCAGGGAGGGAGGCGGGGCCAGGCGCGAGGCGTTCCCGCCCAGGGAGGGAGGCGGGGAAAAGGGCGGGGCGGGCCGCGAGCCGTTCCCGCCCAAGGAGGGAGGCGGGGCCAGGCGCGAGGCGTTCCCGCCCAGGGAGGGAGGCGGGGAAAGGGGCGGGACCCGGCGCGAACCGTTCCCGCCCAGGGAGGGAGGCGGGACCCGGCACGAACCGTTCCCGCCCAAGGAGGGAGGTGGGGCCAGGCGCGAGCCTTTCCCGCCCAGGGAGGGAGGCGGGGAAAGGGGCGGGGCGGGCCGCGAGGCGTTCCCGCCCAGGGAGGGAGGCGGGGCCAGGCGCGAGGCGTTCCCGCCCAGGGAGGGAGGCGGGGAAAGGGGCGAGGCGGGCCGCGAGCCGTTCCCGCCCAAGGAGGGAGGCGGGGCCAGGCGCGAGGCGTTCCCGCCCAGGGAGGGAGGCGGGGAAAGGGGCGGGACCCGGCGCGAGGCGTTCCCGCCCAGGGAGGGAGGCGGGGCCGGGCGCGAGGCGTTCCCGCCCAGGGAGGGAGGCGGGGAAAGGGGCGGGACCCGGCGCGAGCCGTTGCCGCCCAGGGAGGGAGGGAGGCGGGGCCGGGCGCGAGGCGTTCCCGCCCAGGGAGGGAGGCGGGGAAAGGGGCGGTACCGGGCGCGAGGCATTCCCGCCCAGGGAGGGAGGCGGGGAAAGGGGCGGGGCGGGCCGCGAGCCGTTCCCGCCCAAGGAGGGAGGCGGGGAAAGGGGCGCGAGGCGTTCCCGCCCAGGGAGGGAGGCGGGGAAAGGGGCGCGAGGCGTTCCCGCCCAGGGAGGGAGGCGGGGAAAGGGGCGGCACCGGGCGCGAGGCGTTCCCGCCCAGGGAGGGAGGCGGGGAAAGGGGCGGCACCCGGCACGAGCCGTTCCCGCCCAAGGAGGGAGGCGGGGCCAGGCGCGAGGCGTTCCCGCCCAGGGAGGGAGGCGGGGAAAGGGGCGGCACCGGGCGCGAGGCGTTCCCGCCCAGGGAGGGAGGCGGGGAAAGGGGCGGCACCCGGCGCGAGCCGTTCCCGCCCAGGGAGGGAGGCGGGGAAAGGGGCGGTACCGGGCGCGAGGCGTTCCCGCCCAGGGAGGGAGGCGGGGAAAGGGGCGGGGCGGGCCGCGAGGCGTTCCCGCCCAAGGAGGGAGGCGGGGCCAGGCGCGAGGCGTTCCTGCCCAGGGAGGGAGGCGGGGAAAGGGGCGGTACCGGGCGCGAGGCGTTCCCGCCCAGGGAGGGAGGCGGGGAAAGGGGCGGCACCGGGCGCGAGGCGTTCCCGCCCAGGGAGGGAGGCGGGGAAAGGGGCGGGACCCGGCGCGAGGCGTTCCCGCCCAGGGAGGGAGGCGGGGCCGGGCGCGAGGCGTTCCCGCCCAGGGAGGGAGGCGGGGAAAGGGGCGGGACCCGGCGCGAGCCGTTGCCGCCCAGGGAGGGAGGGAGGCGGGGCCGGGCGCGAGGCGTTCCCGCCCAGGGAGGGAGGCGGGGAAAGGGGCGGTACCGGGCGCGAGGCATTCCCGCCCAGGGAGGGAGGCGGGGAAAGGGGCGGGGCGGGCCGCGAGCCGTTCCCGCCCAAGGAGGGAGGCGGGGAAAGGGGCGCGAGGCGTTCCCGCCCAGGGAGGGAGGCGGGGAAAGGGGCGCGAGGCGTTCCCGCCCAGGGAGGGAGGCGGGGAAAGGGGCGGCACCGGGCGCGAGGCGTTCCCGCCCAGGGAGGGAGGCGGGGAAAGGGGCGGCACCCGGCACGAGCCGTTCCCGCCCAAGGAGGGAGGCGGGGCCAGGCGCGAGGCGTTCCCGCCCAGGGAGGGAGGCGGGGAAAGGGGCGGCACCGGGCGCGAGGCGTTCCCGCCCAGGGAGGGAGGCGGGGAAAGGGGCGGCACCCGGCGCGAGCCGTTCCCGCCCAGGGAGGGAGGCGGGGAAAGGGGCGGTACCGGGCGCGAGGCGTTCCCGCCCAGGGAGGGAGGCGGGGAAAGGGGCGGGGCGGGCCGCGAGGCGTTCCCGCCCAAGGAGGGAGGCGGGGCCAGGCGCGAGGCGTTCCTGCCCAGGGAGGGAGGCGGGGAAAGGGGCGGTACCGGGCGCGAGGCGTTCCCGCCCAGGGAGGGAGGCGGGGAAAGGGGCGGCACCGGGCGCGAGGCGTTCCCGCCCAGGGAGGGAGGCGGGGAAAGGGGCGGCACCCGGCGCGAGCCGTTCCCGCCCAGGGAGGGAGGCGGGGAAAGGGGCGGTACCGGGCGCGAGGCGTTCCCGCCCAAGGAGGGAGGCGGGGAAAGGGGCGGGGCGGGCCGCGAGCCGTTCCCGCCCAAGGAGGGAGGCGGGGAAAGGGGCGCGAGGCGTTCCCGCCCAGGGAGGGAGGCGGGGAAAGGGGCGCGAGGCGTTCCCGCCCAGGGAGGGAGGCGGGGAAAGGGGCGGCACCGGGCGCGAGGCGTTCCCGCCCAGGGAGGGAGGCGGGGAAAGGGGCGGCACCCGGCGCGAGCCGTTCCCGCCCAGGGAGGGAGGCGGGGAAAGGGGCGGTACCGGGCGCGAGGCGTTCCCGCCCAGGGAGGGAGGCGGGGAAAGGGGCGGGGCGGGCCGCGAGCCGTTCCCGCCCAAGGAGGGAGGCGGGGCCAGGCGCGAGGCGTTCCCGCCCAGGGAGGGAGGCGGGGAAAGGGGCGGTACCGGGCGCGAGGCGTTCCCGCCCAGGGAACGAGGCGGGGAAAGGGGCGGGGCGGGCCGCGAGGCGTTCCCGCCCAAGGAGGGAGGCGGGGCCAGGCGCGAGGCGTTCCCGCCCAGGGAGGGAGGCGGGGAAAGGGGCGGGACCCGGCGCGAGGCGTTCCCGCCCAGGGAGGGAGGCGGGGCCGGGCGCGAGGCGTTCCCGCCCAGGGAGGGAGGCGGGGAAAGGGGCGGGACCCGGCGCGAGTCGTTGCCGCCCAGGGAGGGAGGGAGGCGGGGCCGGGCGCGAGGCGTTCCCGCCCAGGGAGGGAGGCGGGGAAAGGGGCGGTACCGGGCGCGAGCCGTTCCCGCCCAGGGAGGGAGGCGGGGAAAGGGGCGGCACCCGGCACGAGGCGTTCCTGCCCAGGGAGGGAGGCGGGGAAAGGGGCGGGGCGGGCCGCGAGCCGTTCCCGCCCAAGGAGGGAGGCGGGGCCAGGCGCGAGGCGTTCCCGCCCAGGGAGGGAGGCGGGGCCAGGCGCGAGGCGTTCCTGCCCAGGGAGGGAGGCGGGGCCAGGCGCGAGCCTTTCCCGCCCAGGGAGGGAGGTGGAAAGGGGCGGGGCCGGGCGCGAGCCGTTGCCGCCCAGGGAGGGAGGTGGAAAGGGGCGGGGCCGGGCGCGAGCCGTTGCCGCCCCTTGTAAACGGGCGGGGCGAGTGGTGCTCTGTGGAGGTGGGAGAGTTCCCCGTCCCCCGTCCCCCGTCCCCCGTCCCCGCCTCGTGATGCTGTTTCCATCTGGTTTTATTGACCGAGAGCCGAGGGGGAACAGAGATCCGGGAGCCCCGCGGTGCCCCCCCCGGCCCCCCTCAGAGCCCCCGCAGCAGTTTCTCGTAGTCGGTGTCCAGGTTCCTGACGAGGAACATCGACAGCATCAGCAGGCAGAGCTGGCGGACAGGGTAAGACGCTGCCTCATGGCTGTCCAGCTGCCCCCATCCGCCCCACGGGTCCCCCGGCTGCCCCACAGCCCCCCGAACTGCCCCACGGTGACTATCCCACCACCCCAACCCGCCCCATGGCCCCACAGCCCCCGGGCTGTCCCCCAGCTCAGCCCCCCAGCCCCGGGGCAGACCCCCTACCTCCAGCAGGCCGATGCCCAGGCAGACCCCCACGACGGTGACCAGGTTTTCGGCCAGCCAGCCCTGGACGCCCTCAGCGCAGCCCTGCCGGGAGGAGGGTGACAACCGGGGGGGGGCCGCTTGGAGCCCCCAGGCCACGAGGCCCCCCCTCACTCTGCACTCCCCCGGAGCTGCAGCACCCCCCCGATCCCCCCCAGTGCCCTGTGCTGAGCCCCCCGTGCTCACCCTGGGGAAGATGTCCTGGGGCGCGGCCGTGGGGCAGCGGCCGTGGGGCAGTGCCGGGGGGGGCCCGCGGGTGCTGTTGGGTGCCGGTGCCTCGAGGCAGGAGCAGGCAACGGCCCGGTCCCCATCCCCGGGGGGGCCGACGGAGTGGTTCCAGTCCTGGGGTCCGTTCCAGCCGCAGCAACTGAGCTGGGGGCAGGTGGTCAGTGGGGCGGCCGTGGGGTGGCTGTGGGGCTGGGGGGCCCCCTGGGACCTGTGGGGTCTCACCTGCTGCTGGACGGCATCCCAGCTTTCATGGGGGTCCCCGGGCGGCCCCTGGGCCGGGTACCCCTGGATCAGCTCCTGCACGTAGGTGGCCACCTTGGTGGCCAGCTGCAGGGCGGGTGAGTGCAGCACCCCACGGCTGCAACATCACCCCGGTGCCAGCGTCCCCCCACAGCCCTGCCCCACACTGCCGGCACCCCCGGCAGTGCCGCACTCACGGTGACACGCTGTGTGTAGGTGATGACCCCCACCGTGATCTGAGCAGCAAAGAGCAGCAGCAGGATCCCGAAGTACTGGGGGGGGAAAGGTGGGGGTCAGCTGGACCCTCCCCAGCCCCACGGCACCAGGGGAGTGCAGAGGCGCCAGCACGGTCGCCCCGCTCCCCCCTGCTGCCCCACAAGCACAGGATGTGGTGGGACCACGTGGCCACCCCAGGAAGTTGCAGCAGAACCCCCCTGGCTGGGGCCCCTGCCCCCTGGCCTCCCAGCCCCCTGGCCCCCCAGCCTGCCCCCTTCACCACCCCCCGGCCCCCTCGCCAGCCCCCCAGGCTGCCCCCCTCACCAGCAGCAGCATGGCCTTGATCTCCTTGAGGGCGCCCAGGCACCCCAGGAAGCCCAGCAGCATCGTCACGATGCCGACCCCCGAGAAGGCATAGGACCAGACCCGCAGGCTGTACAGCGGTGACCCTGGGGGGGCGTGGGGGTCAGGGGGTGCCCCACGGCTCGGGGGTGCCCCACGGTTCGGGGTGCACCACGGCTCAGGGGTCTCTTACCCAGCACGGCGGCGAAGCTCTGACGGTCGAAGAGGACCCAGAGGCCGAAGGCGAGGAGGAGGCTGCCCAGGGCCTGAGGGGGCCGGGGGGGGGGGCCCGGCCCACGTCAGCGAGAGGGGGTGCCCCAGGGGTGCTCTGGGGCCTGCCTGGCCCCGTGGCTCCCACAGGCCCCAGGAGATCGTTGGCCCCCAATCAGCCCCCCACAAAGCATGGCTGGGCCCCCCAGCCCCGTGTCCCCCCCAAATCCCCCCTGCACCCTCAAGTCCCCCCTGTACCCCAAGTTCCCCCAGCCCCATGTCCCCCCATGCCCCCCCGCACCCAAAGTCCCCTCTGCCCCCCAAGTTCCCCCAGCCCCATGTCCCCCCATGCCCCCCCGCACCCAAAGTCCCCTCTGCACCCCAAGTTCCCCCAGCGCCATGTCCCCCCATGCCCCCCCCGCACCCAAAGTCCCCTCTGCACCCCAAGTTCCCCCAGCCCCATGTCCCCCCATGCCCCCCCGCACCCAAAGTCCCCTCTGCCCCCCAAGTTCCCCCAGCCCCATGTCCCCCCATGCCCCCCCGCACCCAAAGTCCCCTCTGCACCCCAAGTTCCCCCAGCGCCATGTCCCCCCATGCCCCCCCGCACCCAAAGTCCCCTCTGCACCCCAAGTTCCCCCAGCGCCATGTCCCCCCATGCCCCCCCTGCCCCCCCAAGTCCCCCCTGTACCCCATGTCCCCCCAGCCCCGTGTCCCCCCATGCCCCCCCTGCACCCCCAAGTCCCCTCTGCACCCCATGTTGCCCCCCGCACCCGTGTCCCCCCTGCGCCCCCACGACCCCCCACCCCACTCACGAAGAAGAAGAGGTTGAAGAGGAAGAGGAAGCACTTGGCGAAGCTGAGGCAGCTTTTGGGGTTCATGTCTGCACCCGGGGGGAGGCACGGGGTCAGCGCCCACCCGGGGCCCGATCCGACCCCGTCGGGGGGCGAAGCGCTCCCGACCCCCCCAGCTCCCCTGGCCCCCCGGGCACCTGCGGCGGCGTCTCCCGTGGGTGGCCCCGTCCCCGGCTCCGTGGCGGAGCAGGAAGAGCTCGGGGCGGCGGAAGCTCCACGGGGGTGCGTCCCGCGTGGGGCGGGCACCGAGGCCGGGGCGCTCCGCACCCCCGGGACGGGACCCCCATCGGCCGCCCCGGGAAGGTTTAACGACCCCTCGCGACCCCCGCACGCTCACCCCCCCCGGGGGGTCACGCAAGCAGAGATGATGGTGAGGATGGTGATGGTGAAGCTGAGGCACCGGGGAGCCCCCGCCCCAGGTTTTGGGGCCGCCCCCCCGGGGGGCCGGGGGGGCCAGGGGCGACGCCTCTGGGCGGCCCGTCCCATCCCTGCCCGTCCCGGCTGATGCAACCGGCCGTGGCACGCCGGACCCCGGGTGAGTGGGGCTGGGGGGCTGCAGGGCTGGGGGGCTGCAGGGCTGGGGGGGGCTGCAGGGCTGGGGGGGGCTGAAGGGGCTGTGGGACGGGCTGCAGGGCTGGGGGGGGCTGCAGGGCTGGGGGGGGGGCTGAAGGGGCTGTGGGACGGGCTGCAGGGCTGGGGGGGGCTGCAGGGCTGGGGGGGGCTGAAGGGGCTGTGGGACGGGCTGCAGGGCTGGGGGGGGCTGCAGGGCTGGGGGGGGCTGGGAGGGCTGTGGGACGGGCTGCAGGGCTGGGGGGGGCTGCAGGGCTGGGGGGGGCTGAAGGGGCTGTGGGACGGGCTGCAGGGCTGGGGGGGGCTGCAGGGCTGGGGGGGGCTGAAGGGGCTGTGGGACGGGCTGCAGGGCTGGGGGGGGCTGCAGGGCTGGGGGGGGCTGGGAGGGCTGTGGGACGGGCTGCAGGGCTGGGGGGGGCTGCAGGGCTGGGGAGAGCTGCGGGGCTGGGGGGGCTGTGGGACGGGCTGCAGGGCTGTGGGACGGGCTGCAGGGCTGGGGGGGCTGCAGGGCTGCGGGGGGGGCTGCAGGGCTGGGGGCTTCCCCGGGCACCTGGTGCTCCCGTAGCTCGCTCGGGGCCAGCACGTGCGTCGCTGGCCACTCTCGCACGCATGGGCGCGTGTGCACGGCTGCCGCTCGGCCCCGCCGCGCTGCGCCACGCGTGTGCGAGGTCCCGCAGGTCACGGGAGTGCGTGTGCCTGGCGCCAGCGTGACCGCGACGCGTGTGTGCGCCGCAGCCCCCCGCCATGCAGAAGGCCCAGCAGGTGCTGGGGGAGGATGCCGGGCCCCTCCAGGAGGAGCCACCCCCCCGCCCCGCCTGGACCAGTAAAGCCCAGTACATACTGGCCCAGCTGGGCTTCTCCGTGGGGCTGGGCAACGTCTGGCGCTTCCCCTACCTCTGCCACCAGAACGGGGGCGGTGAGTGCTGGGGGGTGCTGGGGGGGTGCTGGGAGTCCTGCCCCCCCTCACCCTCCTGTCCCCCCCCAGGCGCCTTCCTCCTGCTCTACCTGCTGCTCCTCTTCCTCCTGGGCATCCCCCTGCTCTTCCTGGAGCTGGCGGCCGGGCAGTGCCTGCGCCAGGGCAGCGTCGGCGTCTGGAGGAGCATCAGTCCCCGCTTGGCTGGCATTGGGCTGGCCAGCTGCCTGGTACGGGGCCGGGGGGGGTCTCTGGGGGCCAGGGGGGGGAAGCACCGCGGGGGGCTCAGGGCACCCTTGGTGGATGCGCTGTGGGGGGGACTCGCGGTGCTGCTGGGATGCTCGCTGCGGGGGAGGCGGCAGCAGGGGACACTTGCGCGGTGTGGGGGGGTCCCTGGGTACCACCGAGGCTCCCCCCACAGCAGGGTCCTGGCTGACGCGCCCCCCCGCAGGTGTGCGTGTTCGTGGCGCTGTACTACAACGTGATCATTGCCTGGAGCCTCCTCTACCTCGCCCGCTCCTTCCAGCACCCCCTGCCCTGGCAGAGCTGCCCCAGCGCCGGCCCCAACCGCACAGGTGGGGGTCCCCAGGGAGCCCGGGGCGGGGTGGTCTCGGGGCGCCCTGGCCCTGCCATAACCTGCTCTGTCCCCCCCCCAGAGCCCGAGTGCGCCCTGAGCTCGCCCACCACCTACTTCTGGTACCGGCAGACACTGGACGTCACCCCCGAGATGGGGGTCGGGGGGGGGCTGCAGCCGGCCCTGGTGGGAGGGCTCCTGGGGGCCTGGGCCCTGGTGGGGGCCTCCCTGCTCAAGGGCATCAAGTCCTCGGGAAAGGTGGGTGATGTGGCCCCGCGTTGCTGGGGGGCTGCTGGAGCCAGGGGGCCGCAGAACCGGGGGGGCTGCGTGCTGCCGGGGGGGTGCTGGAGGTTGGGGAGGGTCTCGTGCTGGAGACCAGTGGCGCTGGGGGGCTGCCTGGCTCCAAGGGCTGGGAGGGGGGCTCTGGGGCGCGTGGCGGGGGGGGGCAGGCAGCACTGGGGGGCGTGTGGCACTGGAGGGGTGGAGGATTTGGGGTGCCGGTGGCCCCGTGGGTCGGGTAGAGCTGGGGGGCCCCGGTGTCCCCAGTGGTTCGGGGGTCCTGGTGGCCCTGTGGGTGACGGGGGTCCCCGCAGGTGCTGTACGTCAGCACCCTCTTCCCCTACCTCGTCCTCTTCTGCCTCCTGGTCCGGGGGCTGCTGCTTGAGGGGGCCCCCGAGGGCGTCCGGATCATGTTCACCCCCAAGGTGAGACCCACCCCAGGGACCCCCAGCCCCCCCCCGGATCGGCCCCGCTCGCCCCGAGCCCGCCGTGTCCCCGTCTGTCCCCGCAGGTGTCGGCGTGGGGCACGGGCCAGGCCTGGCGGCAGGCGGCCACGCAGGTCTTCTTCGCGCTGGGGCTGGGCTTCGGCAGCGTCATCGCCTACGCCAGCTACGGCGCGCGCCGCAGCAACTGCCACCGCGACGCCGTGCTGGTGGCCGGCCTCAACGCCCTCACCTCCCTCCTGGCCACCCTCGTCGTCTTCGCCGTCCTGGGCGCCCGCGCCACCCGCCGCACGCGGCACTGCCTCCGCAGGTGGGGGGTGCCCCGTGGTTGGGGTCCCCGCACGGAGGTGGGGTCCCACGCACGGGTGCCACACCCGGCGCGGGACCCCCCCGTGTCCCTGCGGCAATGTCGGTGTCCCCCTCGTCTTGTGTCCCCCCCCAGGAACGCGGAGCTGGTGTCGCAGGCGCTGGCGGTGGGGGGACTGCCCGAGACCGCCCGGCCCCCCGGGAACCTCACGGCCCTGCCGGCCCCCCAGTACAGCGCCTGGCTGCGGGGGCTGCCCCCGGCCCTGCGGGACGCCCTGGGCGTCACCGACTGCCGCCTGGAGGAGGAGATGAACAAGGTGACCCTGGGGTCCCCCAAACTGTCCCCCCTCCCCAAACCTCTCCCACATCCCCCTCCAGCTGGTGGCACAGCTGGGACCAGGGGCCTCCCCCGCGGAAGGGCGAGGGGTCCCCCGAGTCCGTCCCACCCCACACCCTGGGCGATGCCAGTCGAGGGGTCCCCCTGCACCACCCCACATCCCAAAACCAGGGTGAGGGTCCTGACCCTTGCTCTCCTCGCCTCAGGGCGTGGAGGGCCCGGGCCTGGCCTTCATCGTCTTCACGGAGACGCTGACGCTGCTGCCGGTGGCGCCGCTCTGGTCGTCCCTCTTCTTCCTCACGCTGCTAGGGCTGGGGCTGGGCACCATGTTGGGCACCGCCCAGGCCGTCCTCACGCCTCTGCTCGACGCCTTCCCCGTCCTGCGCCGCCGCCGTGCTCTGCTCACCGGTATGGCTGGGGGGGGACAACAGACGGGAGGGGGGGCAGGGATGGGGGGGAGCCCCCCCAAACCGCTGCTCTGCCCCTCCAGTGCTGTGCTGTGCCGGGGGCTTTGTGCTGGGGCTGCCTTTCGCCCAGCGCTCCGGCAGCTACTTGGTGGCCGCCTTCGATGACTACGTGGCCACGCTGCCACTGCTGGCCGTGGCCGCCTGTGAGGCCGTGGCCGTGGCCTGGGTCTACGGGGCCGAGAGGTGAGGGGGGGGAATCCCCTGACCCGCAGCCATGACCCCCCCCAAAACTGCCCCGTGGCCCCCCTGACCTGCCCGCCCCGTCCCCCAGGTTCCTGGCTGCTGTGTGGGAGGTGACAGGCCACCGGCCGTGGCGGCTCTACGGGCCCCTGTGGCGCTTTGGCAGCCCTGGGGCCATGGTGGCCCTGCTGGGGGCCAGCCTGGGACAGCTGGCCCTGCGCCCCCCCACCTACCAGGCCTGGGACAGCGCCACGGTGAGACCCCAAGCCGCAACCCCCCCCACCTGCTGGCACCCCGACCCATGGCCGGGACCCCCGTCCCCCAAGACCTCCCCTGCCCTCCGGGGCAGCCCCCAGCTCCCCTGACCCTCCTCCCCGCAGGCAACGTCGTGGCGGCGGCCGTACCCGCCCTGGGCCCTGGCCCTCACCCTGGGGCTGATGGTGGTGGCGGTGCTGCCCATCCCTCTCGTCGCCCTGCACCGGGCCGTAGGGCCGCCCCGGGACCCCCCGGGGCCGCGGGACCAGCGGGCGGAGGAGCCGGAGGAGGAGGGGGAGAGTGCGGCCGACCCGGCCGCCCCCGCCGCCCCCCGGGCCCCCCGGGCCCTGCCTCGCTGCCCGGACGAGCAGGAAGGCGCCCCATTGGAGGACGGCGAGGAGCTCTGCTTCCCGATTGGCCACACTGCCTGAGGCGGGAGAGGCGCCCATTGGCGGCGCGTGGGGGGGTGGGCGAAGAGGCGGAGGGGGGCGCTTCCTGCCCCGCCCCCCGTTGCCATGGGGACACTCGGCGGCCATGTTGAAGCGGGGCAATAAAGGACCTGGAGGAGGGGGAGCGGAGCCGAGTCCTGAGGGGCGGGGCGAGGGGCGGGGCGAGGGCGGAGCTGGACCCCACCCACGCCGCTGCCTGTTTTAGAACGGCGGTGGAGGGGACTGCGGTACGTCACCCTCGTGCCTGTCACGTGGTGTCGCCTGGCGGGCGCTGTCGCGTGACTTTTCCCTGTCCCCCTCCACGTGACCGGGGCGCGGTCAGCAGCCGCTCACCCCCCCCCCCACCCCGCGCGGCTGGTGTCACGTGACGCCGGTGCCCCGGACCACGTGGTGCGGGCGGCGATGGCGGCGGCGGCGGCGGCCCAGCGGGGAGGCGGCGGCGGCGGCGGCGGCAGCGGCGAGGCTGGGGGCGGCTCCGGCGGCCGCGAGCCCGACCCGCCCCCGGGGGGCGGCGGTGAGTGGGGGGCCAGGCGGGCGGGACCCCCCGGGGCCGCCGTGGGGCCGCCGTGGGGCCGGGCCCGCGGCCGGGCCCGGCTGGGGGGGGGCGGCGCGGCCTGTGCGTGCCGGGGGGCGCCCGGGGCCGGTCCCCGCTTCCTCCGGGTCAGCGCCCCGCTCTCCGCAGGGGCCTCGTCGGACCAGATCATGCGGACGGGGGCGATCCTGCTGCGGGGGTGAGTGGGGGGCCGGGCGGGGGGACGGGGCCTGTGGGGGGCCCGCCGCGAGAACGGGCGTGGGGGGGCACGCCAGGAGAACGGGCGTGGGGGGGCCTACGGGGGTCTGGGGGGGCCGCCTAGAGCTCCGGGGGTCCCTCCTGCCCCCCCCCCAGGTTCATCCGGGACCGCGTGGAGAGCTGCGGGGACGCGCAGGCGGTGGCCCTGAGCCAGGCGGAGCTGGGGGGGCCGCTGCCCAGCAGCCCTGACATCAAGCGCCTGAGCGAGTGCCTGCGCCGCATTGGGGACGAGCTCGACAGCAACACGCAGCTGCAGAGGTGGGTGGGGGCACCGTGAGGGGACGGGGGTCCCCGGTGCCCCCTCTGTGCTAACCGGCCCTGCCAACGCCCCCCAGGATGATCGAGCAGGTGGGGTGCCATGCCCCCAAGGAGCTCTTCTTCCGCGTGGCTGCAGAGATGTTTGCCGATGGCACCTTCAACTGGGGCCGCGTTGTTGCCCTCTTCTACTTCGCCTGCAAACTAGTGCTGAAGGTGGGCCCTGTTGCCCCTCCCCTGTGCCCCCCTCGCCCCCCCCACCCCAGCCACCTCTGAGCCCCTGTCTCTGCAGGCACTCTGCACCAAGGTCCCCGAGCTGGTCCGGACCATCCTGGGCTGGACCATGGAGTACCTGCGGGAGCACGTCCTGGCCTGGATCCAGGCCCAGGGAGGATGGGTGAGTCCCTGAACCTCCCCTGAGTCCTGGGGGGTGGTGGGCTGAGCTGCCGCCCCCCCGCCGTAGCCCCTGTTCTGCTTCACAACAATGCGTTTTCTGCCACAGGGAGGGGACCCGGGTGCTGGTTCTGCCTGGGGGGGGTGGGGGACCCTGACACGTGGCTGATGCCCCCTCCTTTCCCCTCCGCTCCCCTAGGAAGGGCTCCTCTCCTACTTCGGCACCCCGACCTGGCAGACCATCACCATCTTCGCTGCCGGCGTCCTCACGGCCTCGCTCACCATCTGGAAGATGTCGTAGACGTGGAGGGGGGCTGCAGCCTACCCCCCAGGACTGGCCCCTGCCGGCAGGGATGGTGCTGACCCCCCCTCCAGCCCCTTGGGTGCTGTGCCTTCCAGGAGGGGGGGGCTTTTTAACAAATAAGACTTTGTTAGGACTCGCCCCCAACTTTGGAGGGGCTGAGCTGGGGTGACCCTCCCTCCCCCAGGGCAGCTGTGGCCCCCCAGATCTTCCGCTGACTGTGGGTGAATGTGCCTGGGGGCCACGGCTGGGGCCGTGCTGTGGGACCCTGACGGATTTGGGGGAAGGGGGGGCACACAGCTTCACCACCCCCAGTCCTGGTGCTGGGGTCCCCCGCCCGATGCCCAGGGACGGGTGGCTGCGGCCCCCAACACAGCCCCGGCCTCGGAGCGGTTTGACCCCAGGACTTGTGGTGCTTTGGGTGGGGTCCTGCGATCCCAGCCCCGCCCCCCCGATATAGGGGATGGGGGGTCTCTGTGACCCCCAAAAATGGGGCTGGGGGGGGGGGAGGGTTGCAGCCATGGCTGCAGGTTGGGTATTTATTGGGGGCTCCCTGCCCCGAGAAAGGCCCCCCCAGGTGCAATACCCCCCTCCCTGGGCCAGAGGCCCCCTCCCTGGTGGTGGCTCTCAGGGTGGGGGGGCCGTACCCCCCCGTTTACACCCCCCCTGGTTCTGGAGGTCCCCACTTTGCAATCAGTGTCCCCAAGGAGCTGCCCCGTGGTGGGGGCAGAGTGATTCCCCCACCCCCACTCGGTGCTCTTTGGGTGGTGATATCATGAAATGATGATGTCATGGGGGGAGCTCTCCCTCTGGCTGGGGGGGGCCCTGCCTTCCCCCTTGGGTTTTTTTTGATTTTTTTTTTTTTCCCCCCTCCCTCTGTTTTTTGTACCTTGTTTTGTATCTCGGGTATTTTGATGTCTGGAAATAAAGGGGAAACAGAGACACGTGGTGCTTCGTGTCGGGGCGAGGCCGCCAGCGTCCCCCCGCTGTACTCTGGCTGTTGCAACCCCCCTTCCCCCTCGCCGGTCCCCCCGAACCCCCCTTGGGGAGCCCCAAAGGAGTGTCGCTGCACCACCCTGCCTCGCCCCACCCACGGCAGGGGGGACCCAGGTGTCCGGGAGCCCCGTGGGTCCAGGGGTGCGGGATGGAGCGGCAGGAGGGTGGGGGGCTCCTGGAGACCCCATGGGGGGCAGGTATGAGGCGGGGGGGAGCAGGAGGGGGGTGCGGGCAGCACCACTTTCACTTTCACTTTAGCCATGTGGCTGGGGGGGGGATAGTGGATGCCTGGGTCCCTTCTGGGGGCTCCGGGAGGGGCGGGGGGCATCTGTGGGGCTGGGCGAGGGTGGTGGCCGCTCCCCGTTCTCTCCTGTGTCCCTCCAGGCGCCGAGAGCATCTCCTGCATCCTGCGGATCGGGGGGGCCCTGCTCCGGGGGTGAGTCAAGGGGTTCCCCTGCCCCAGGGGCTGTGCCCTCACCCCGCTAACCCCCCCCTTGCTACTGCCCCCCAGGTTTGTCCTCTGCCTGCTGGAGCGGGACAGGAGGCTGCCCCAGCAGGTACCCCCTGAGGAGCTGGGGGGCGAGGCGGTGGAAGAGACCGATGTGGCCCCGCTGCGGGCGGCCGCCCTCCGTGTCTGGGACCGCCTGAGCCGGGACCCCGAGATGGAGAGGTGAGACCCCTGGGGTGCCCCACAGCCGCCCCCCAAACGCCCCCTGCCCCCAGCCTCACCGCTGCCCCCTTGCCCCCAGCCTGGTGGGGGCCCTGGCCGGCCACGCCACCCTGCCCGCCCTGGCTGACGTCTCCGAGGAGCTCTTCAAGGACGGCATCAACTGGGGCCGGGTCGTCGTCTTCTTCTACTTCACCTACCAGGTGGCCTGGCAGGTGGGCCTGGGGGGGCCCAGATGCCTGGGTCCCTGGGAGGGGCACCCAGACCCCGGGGTCTCTGGGGAGAGTAGGGTGAGGGGGTCCCCCCCAGGGGCAGTGGGGTATTTGGGGTCGGGGGGCTTGGAAACCTGGGTCTGGGGGGGATGACGCCCAGCCCTGCTGGGTGGGGGGTGTCCCTGGGTTCTCTGGGCAGCGCTGGGTGCTGGAGGGGGAGTCCGACACCCGGACGTGGGGGTCTCCGCAGGCGCTGCGGGACAACGACCCCCTCCGGACCATCCTCGATTGGGCCATATCCTTCCTGCAGCGGCGCCTCTCCGCCTGGATCCAGCGCCAGGGGGGCTGGGTGAGCGCGGGGTTAGCCCCGTGGTGGGGGGGTGTGTGTGGGGGTGCCCCCCCCCCACTGACTCCCCCCCCCTCCTCGCAGCGCTCCATCCTCAGCTACAGCCCCCCGCAGCCGGGAGGACCCCCATGCCGCGGGGAGCCCTGAGAAGTAAAGGCTGAAGGGAGGAGCTGGTTCCTGTGGTGTGGGGGCTACCGGCCCCCCCAGCCCCCCCACTAGCCCTCCGGAGCCCCCCCTGTTTCTGGAGCAGCGGAAACCCCGAGTCAGCAGCTCTGCGGGGCCACGTTCCTCTTTTATGGACCCTGCGGCTGAATCAGCTCCTTTGCCCCCTCCGCCCCCCACCATAACCCCCGTTCATTAAACTCCAATTAACGAGCAAGCGCAGCCTCGCCAACCAGGTCAGCACCAGGACTGACCCCCCCCTCCCCCAGGTCTGCTCCCCCAGCCCAGGGCCCCCCAAGCCGGGCCAGGCTCCTCGTGCCCCCCACCCTGGGAGGGAGCTGGGGGTACCCTTGAGCCGCCCCCCCCGGGGCACCCCTCACCTCTGCCCGGGGGGGGACGCGCGGGGCCGGAGCCCTCCTGCCCAGTCACGCTGACTCAGAGCGTGTGACAAACAGGGACAAGGGCCAAGGCCGCCCCGCCCCGCCCGGGCGCCGGGGACCTTCCGGGGGGGAGGGGGGAACCGGGGGCCGGGGTCCCTTCCCCAGCGCGGGGGTGGGTGCCTGGGTCCCTGGCGGGGGGTGGGGCGGGCGGGGGCCCCGTGGCTGGGCCCTCGGGGGGGGAGGGCGCAGGCCCGGATGCCCGGTCCCCTTTGGGTCCCCTTTCCCCGCCCACCGGCGGGGGGATATAAACCTCCCGCCGCGCTTTGTGCGGGCAGAGCCGCGTTCTCGCTTCAACAGTGCTTGAACGGAACCGGCCCGCTCCCGCCCCGCCGTCCGTCCGTCCGTCCATCTGTCCGTCCGTCCATCCATCCGTCTGTCCGCCGCTGCCTCCGTCCGCCATGGACTCCCAGATCCGCCAGAACTACCACCGCGACTGCGAGGCCGCCGTCAACCGCATGGCCAACATGGAGCTCCACGCCTCCTACGTCTACCTCTCCATGGTAGGGTCCCGGGGGTCCCCCCCCGGGGCCGAGGGACCCCCCCCGGGGCCGTCCTCCCCTGCGCTGGTGCCCAGGGACCAGGTGCCGCCAGGGAGCGGTGCCGCCTGTGAGGGCAAGATATGGGGGGGTGGCAGGGAGGGGTCGGGGGGCTTGTGGGGGGTCCCTGCGGGAGCTGGGGAGGTGGAGGGTGGGTCGGGGGGCTCCCTGGGGGTGCCCGCCCTGACCTCCCGTCCCGCAGGCCTTCTACTTCGAGCGGGACGACGTGGCGCTGCCCCGCCTAGGACGGTTCCTGCTGAAGCAGTCGCACGAGGAGCGGGAACACGCCGAGGGGCTGCTGCGCTTCCAGACGCGCCGCGGTGGCCGCGTGCTGCTGCACGACGTCAAGGTGGGGGGCTCGGGCTGCGTGGGGGGGGGCACGGCTGTCTTGGGCTGCCCGGGCTGCGTTGGGGTGCCTGGGCTGCACGGGGGATGTGACCGTCCCTGTCCCCCTCCCCAGAAGCCGGAGCGCGACGCTTGGGGCTCGGCGCTGGAGGCGCTGGAGGCGGCGCTGCAGCTGGAGAAGTCGGTGAACCAGGCGCTGCTGGACCTGCACCGCCTGGCCGCCGAGAAGGGGGACCCCCACGTGAGTCGCCCTCCGCCCCCCCGCGGGGTCTGCCTCTTGAGGCGCTGCTGGGGGGGCCTGTTCGTTTTCCCACGGCCGTCCCTTGGGGTCTGCCCCTGCGCTCGAGGGTCCTTGTCCCAGTGCCCCTGCCCCTCCAGGGTCCTTGTCCCAGGGCTCGAGGGTCCTTGTCCCAGTGCCCCTGCCCCTCCAGGGTCCTTGTCCCAGGGCTCGAGGGTCCTTGTCCCAGTGCCCCTGCCCCTCCAGGGTCCTTGTCCCAGGGCTCGAGGGTCCTTGTCCCAGTGCCCCTGCCCCTCCAGGGTCCTTGTCCCAGGGCTCGAGGGTCCTTGTCCCAGTGCCCCTGCCCCTCCAGGGTCCTTGTCCCAGGGCTCGAGGGTCCTTGTCCCAGTGCCCCTGCCCCTCCAGGGTCCTTGTCCCAGTGCTCGAGGGTCCTTGTCCCAGTGCCCCTGCCCCTCCAGGGTCCTTGTCCCAGTGCTCGAGGGTCCTTGTCCCAGTGCCCCTGCCCCTCCAGGGTCCTTGTCCCAGTCCCCCTGCCCCTCCAGGGTCGCTGGCCTCATCCCTGTACCTCCCTTGGGATCTCCAGCTGTCCCCAGGGGTCCCTGCCCCCCCAAGGCCTCCCCCAGCCCTCTATCTGTTCCCTGCGGAGCTCCCCCGGCCCTGGCTGATGCCCCTCTCCCCGCAGCTCTGCGATTTCCTCGAGTCGCACTACCTGGACGAGCAGGTGAAGGCCATCAAGGCGCTGGGGGACCACATCACCAACCTGCGGCGCCTGGCCGGGGGTGCCGAGGGGCCGGGGGGGGCTCCCAGCGGCCTCGGCGAGTACCTCTTCGACCGCCTCAGCCTGGAAGAGCGCAGCTGAACCCCTCCACGGGCGGCTCCCTGGGACCCCCCTCCCAGGACTCCCCCCCAGACCCTGTAACCCCCCTGCCCCATCCAAGGGGGCTCACCTGCTGGGGGTCTTCCCCCTCAGCATGACTCCAATAAAGGGTCTGCCTTTGCCCCCATCTGTCTCCTTTGGATGCTCCCCCCCGGGCGTCCCGCTTCCCCCCCTCCCCCAGTGGTCTCAGGGCTGGCTTGGGGGTTGTGCCCGTCTTGGGGGGACGGGGTGCCTGCTGCCCCCCGGCCAGGGGGGTGACACGGGGGCTGGGGGGCGGACCGGGGCAGGTGGACAGATGGACAGACTCAGCACCGGGGGGGGACGGACACCCCCCTGCAACTGGCACCTCTGGGAATACACCACAGCGGGGGGGCAGCCCCCAAAGCCCCCTTGTCCGGGGAAGCGGGGCCAGGCAGAGACACACGACTCTGGGTGCCGGGGAAAGCCCTGTGGAGGGGTCTCCATCCCCCCTCCATCTCCTCCCTGTCCCCCTGGTTGTCTCTGTCCCCCCTCCATCATCTCTGTGTGTCCCCTGGGTGTCTCCATCCCCCCTCCATCTCCTCCCTGTCCCCCCTGGTTCTCTCTGTCCCCCCTCCATCACTTCTGTGTCTCCCCTTGGTGTCCCCTTGCCACCTCGGGGTCTCTGTCCCCGCTTAGTGTCCCTGTTCCTACTCCATCACCTCTGTCCCCCCCTTGGTTGTTTCTGTCCCCCCCCGAGAGTCTCCATCCCCCCCAAATGTCCCCGTGCCACCTCGGGGTCTCCGTCCCCCGTGACCCCTCTCCCCCCTGCAGTTCCTGGATCTCTGCACCCGCCTGGCGGAGGAGCACCCCGAGGTCATCCTCCTCCCCTCTGCCCTTTGCCAAAAAGCCAGCCCGGATTTCCTGGCCTTGGCCAAATTCCGCAAACTTGAGGAATTTTAATCGGGAAGCGTACGCGCGATTGCGTTGTAAAGAGGGAGCCCGAGGATACGCGACCTCCGAATCGCCACAACGGCGCCTGCAGCAGCACCCGGGTTGATGGGCCCGAAGCTTCTGCGTTCTGGGACGGCCGCACGTGACCTCAGACA
Organism: Calonectris borealis; assembly: GCF_964195595.1. Lineage (NCBI taxonomy): Eukaryota > Metazoa > Chordata > Aves > Procellariiformes > Procellariidae > Calonectris > Calonectris borealis. The sequence goes on along the minus strand of NC_134345.1, from coordinate 752,804 downwards.
CCTCCGCCCGTAAGCGCCGCTCGCGTCTCCGGAGTGAATCGACTTGTGAAATTCCTGCGCTGTCACAGAAAATGCACCCTCCCTCCCCACTGGTTTAGTGAGAAATAAGGGACAGGCCAGCTGAATACCTGCTGCATTCCTACGATTGAGGTACTTCTGAATGTCGATAACGCGAATAAGGATTGCAATGAGGAGACTCATTATAGAGTACAGAGTCATTAAAAGTATAATTAAAATATATTCAGATGATTACTACAGCCAGAATACAGAGCTGAATCCCAATTTACATTTAAAGTTCTTCCTTAATTTCAAATCATCTCCGTTTCCCTTGGGCAAGGAAACAGATCACGTTTTCGTTACAATCTGGAAAAATACTAATTGGGCTTTTGCCGTGAACGAGTTACCGGTGACACCGCAAGTCTGTCAACGGCGATTAGCAACACGCCGTGCCTTGGCAAAAGCTGGGGGAGGGAACTGCGCCTGATTAAGTCCGGCAGAAAAATGCAATTAAAAGCGTTCCTAAAACCACGGCCTCAAGAAACACGAAACCAGCGCCGGGTACGGTTCCGCTTTCAAGGGAGAAGCGTTTGTGTTTTTGAAGCAGACGCTGGGTTCCTCCGCCACGGAACGCGGCGGCTGCCCGGGCGCCCGGCACGAGCCTTCGCTCGCCGGGGCGCGCCGCTTTTATTTCCCACGCTTTGAGACACGTTCCCCGCTCCGCGCCGCCGGCACCGGCGCTGCGACCCTGCGGGGCCCCCGGGACGGTGCCCCCCCGCTCCGCGCCGCCGGCACCGGCGCTGCCGCCCCGCCGGGCCCCCGGGGCGGTGCCCCCCCGCTCCGCGCCGCCGGCACCGGCGCTGCCGCCCCGCGGGGCTCCGCGCTCGCCGCCGCCTCCCGCTCCGGACCCGCCGCTGCCGGCGGGCGCTCGCGCGCCAAGCGCGGAGCTGCGGCGCCGGTGCCGCCCCCGGGCACGCGCCGCTGCTGCCGCCCCCTGGCGGCCGAAGCGCGGTGCTGCCGCGCCGGCCTTCGCGCGCCGGCGCTGGCCCCTCCGCTGCGCCGTCGGCGGGCGGCGCATGCGCGGTGCCCGGCAGCAGCGGGGCGGCGCGGGTGGGGGCCGAGGCCCGCGGTGAGGCCAGCGAGCCCCCTCGGCGGGTGCGGGGGTGTCTCCTGCCCGCTGGCCGCCCGCGGGTGGCGGGACGGGGAGCTTCAGACCGCTGCGGCAGGCTGCCGGTCTGCTGGAGCCCGGTAGCCCCGCGTCACCCCCAGCCCCGCGGGGAAGCTGGCCCGCGATGCGCCTCCAGAAGCCCCCGTAGAAGGGGGGGCCCCGGCCGGGGGCGAGCTCCGGTGACCACGGTCGCTGCTGCTTCCTTCCCTCTCCCAGAGGCCGCGGTTGTCTGTTCCTCCCCCGGGGGTGCCATGGGCTGCCCCCGCCTCAGGCTTCCCTGGTTGTCTCTGCCCGGCCTCGTGGTGTGGGGGCCACAAGGGCCAACCGGCCGTGGACAGGGGCTGCCACGGCTGAGGCTGGAGGGGCCCGAGGAAGGTAAAGACGACGACATCAAAGGCCATCCGTCAGCTGCCTCCCGCTGCAGGCGGGAGAGCGCCTGCGTCTCCGGGTGAGGAGGGGTCCCTCGCCGTAGGCCGCAGCGGGCCAGGCCGCCAGCACGGACCGCAGGGTCTGTGCGCGTCACCAACAGCGCGGTGCGGCCGCATAGCGCAGGAGCGAGCGAGGCTCCTGGTCTGGGAAGCCTCGTCTCCTCAGAGCTGTGCGACGCCCACGTATTCTCTTAGGCGGAGGACAGCGGGGTGACCGGAGCTCCAGCAGAGGAGTGGAGGAGAGAAGGAGAAGGAAGCGTCTGAGCTGTTAAAAGTCTCCCAGCAGCACTGAGAGCAAGAGCTGCGGTGAGGGTGAGTCCCAGGCCTCCCCTCCTGTGCGTCCTGGCACCTCCCTGCCCCTCCCCTGCCCCTCCCCACCCCTCCCTGCCCCTCCCCTGGCCCCTCTCTTTCCCACGCTGCTGTGATTTTTTGTTTTGCTCCCCTGTACCTCTCCTCTCTATTCTTGTGTCCTGCACCGTCTTTTTTTTTTTCATTCTCTGCCTCTGTCCTGCAGCCCATCGCTGTTTTTTCCTTTTCCATCTCTTTGTCCTGATCTGCATCCGTCTCTTTTGTTCCCCACAATTTCTCTGGCCTGTTCCCTGGCGTTCTTTTCCTCTCTGCGCCTGTATGTGCCACGCCGTGTCTCTGCCTTCCTATCTCTCTCCCCCCTTCCGTCTCTTTCTCTCTTTATCCCTTTGCCTCACTCTGTGTCGCTGTTTTTTTCCATTTGGTATCTCACTGTCCCCGTCCTCCTTCCGGTTCATCTCTTGCTCTCTCTGACCCTTTGTGCTGCTCCCTGCCCTTTTTTTTTCGTCCTGTGTCTCTCTGCAGGGCTCCTAATACCTCTCTTTCCTTCTCCAACCCCATGTGCTTCTCACGGTCTCTGTCCTTCTCTTTCTTTCTCGTTACTGTTATTCTTGTCTGTCGCTCTGTCCGCAGCCCGTGGAGGTTAACGGTGGAGCAGATATCCATCTGCAGCCCGTGGAGGACCCCACGCCGGAGCAGGTGGATTCCTGAAGGAGGCTGTGATCCCGTGGGAAGCCCGTGCTGGAGCAGGCTCCCGGCAGGACCTGTGGCCCGTGGGAAGGGGCTCCACGCTGGAGCAGAAAAAGACGGTGAGGAGGAAGGAGTGGCAGAGATGACGTGCGATGAACTGGCTGCAACCCCCGCTCCCTGTCCCCCTGCGCTGCTCGGGAGGAGGAAGAGGTGAAGTCAGGAGTGAAGATGACCTTAGGAAAGAAGAAGTGGGGGGGGAAGGTGTTTTTTAGATTTGTTCTTATTTCTCATTATCCTACTCTGATTTTGATTGACAATAAATTAATTTCCACAAGTTGAGTCTGTTTTGCCTGTGACAGTACTTGGTGAGTGATCGCTTTGTCCTCATCTCGACCCACAAGCTTTTTTGTTGTATTTTCTCTCCCCCGTCTTGTGGAGGAGGGGGAGATAGAGCGGCTTGGTGGGCGCCTGGCAGCTGGCCAAGGTGAACCCACCAAGTTTCCTTATATCAGGCTCCCTGTCCCTATTTTTTAATTCTTGCCTGTGTTTCTTGTAGCCCATCGCTTTTGAAACTTACTTTCTACCTCCCCATCCCTGTCTTTTTAATTCTTGCGTGTGTTTCTGGAACCCAGTTGCCTTTTAAATTTTCTTGCTACCTTTCCCTCTCTCTGGCTCCCTGACCTAATTTTAATTTCTTACTGGTGTTTCTCGCACACCATTGCTTTCAGATTTTCTTCCTGTGTCTCCCTCTATGCAGCTCCCTGTACCTATTTTTTAATTCTTGTCTACGATTCTTGTATCCTGTCGCTTTTCAAATTTTATTTCTATGTCTCCCTTTATCCATCTCCCTGTCTATAATTCTTAATTCTTCCCTCTCTGTCCTGTTCCCTGTCACTTTTTACACTTTCTTTCTACATCTCCCTCTTTCTATCTCCCTGTCCTTAGTTCTTGCCGATGTTTCTTGTACCCTGTTGCTTTTAGAAATTTTCTTTCTACGTCTACCTCTATCCGGCTCCCTGTTTCTATTTTTTATTTCTTTCCTATGTTTCTTTTCCCGTATCACTTTAGAATTTTCCCCCGTCCCTTGTCTTGTCTTTATCTTGTCCTGCTGGTCCCTTCCACCTCTCCCTCCTGCTCCCCGTCTCTTATTCATCCCTCCGTCTCTCTGTCCGTGTTTTTTCCTGCAATCTCTCCGCTCTCCTCTCTTGACACCTTGTCCTGCTCCCCATCCCTCTCTTGTTCCCAATATCCCATTTTCTGGCTCCCTGTCCTGCACCTCTTCTCTATGTCCTTCCTCCTGCTTTCCTTTTCCCTTTCTCCCCCTCTCCTGTTGCCTTCGGGCACTGAGCCATGCAGCCAACTCGCTGCCGGGATTTCTGGGGTGCATTAATGAAGGGACTTGTCCTGCCTCCCCTGTGCCCGGGGTCTGTTTGCAGCCCCGGGGTGCAGAGCTGGTGGCTGTGGTGGGGTCCAGGGGAGGGGGGATGTGCCGTGGGGCTGGGGCCATGCCCCCTCTTCCCAACGGGCTCCAGCTGGGGCTGGGGCAGCCCAGGTGGGACCCGTGAGGCGAGGATGAGGATGGGGCTGGGGCGGCCCAGGTGGGACCCGTGAGGCGAGGATGAGGATGAGGATGGGGCTGGGGTGGCCCAGGTGGGACCCGTGAGGCGAGGATGAGGATGGGGCTGGGGCGGCCCAGGTGGGACCCATGAGGCGAGGATGAGGATGGGGCTGGGGCAGCCCAGGTGGGACTCGTGAGGCGAGGATGAGGATGAGGATGGGGCTGGGGCAGCCCAGGTGGGACCCGTGAGGCGAGGATGAGGATGAGGATGGGGCTGGGGTGGCCCAGGTGGGACCCGTGAGGCGAGGATGAGGATGGGGCTGGGGCGGCCCAGGTGGGACCCGTGAGGCGAGGATGAGGATGAGGATGGGGCTGGGGTGGCCCAGGTGGGACCCGTGAGGCGAGGATGAGGATGGGGCTGGGGCGGCCCAGGTGGGACCCATGAGGCGAGGATGAGGATGGGGCTGGGGCAGCCCAGGTGGGACTCGTGAGGCGAGGATGAGGATGAGGATGGGGCTGGGGCAGCCCAGGTGGGACCCGTGAGGCGAGGATGAGGATGAGGATGGGGCTGGGGTGGCCCAGGTGGGACCCGTGAGGCGAGGATGAGGATGAGGATGGGGCTGGGGCAGCCCAGGTGGGACCCATGAGGTGACGATGGGGCTGGGCTAAGGCTTTAAAAAGGCTGCAGGTGGGGAGGGGCCGGGGCAGCCCCCGGTGAGGCTGAGGAAGGGGCTGGCTGGGCAGTGCCCAGGGGCTCTGGCTGGGCAGGGGCTGCCATGCTCCTCCAGGCCTCTGCTGCCGCCTCGCCCGTCCCGGCCTCCATCGCCCGTTTCAGCTGTCCGGCCAGCCCCGGCGTTTGCTCTCCTGCCAGCACTGCCCTGTACCCTGTGGCCTTTCTGCTAGAGAAATAAAGGCAAAAAACAATGAAACAGGGGCAGCAAACTGAAACAGAGATGGAGGAAGAAAATTTAAAAAGTGAGGGCACTCAGGAAAGAGAAGAAATTATTTTTTAAAAACTGCAAAGGGAATACAGGTAGGTGTAGAAGGAAAGTTAAAAAAGGGATGGGGTTAGGGCAAGATTTAAAAAAAAGGGACAGCAAACTCCTGGGTTTGGGGTGCTCCTGGGGTCTTGGGGTGCTCCTGGGGCTCTCTGGGTGCTCACAGGATGCTCCTGGTGTTCTTAGGGTCCTCCTGGAGGTCTTGGGGTGCTTCTGGGGGTCTCTGGGTGCCCATAGCGTGCTCCTGGGGGACTTGAGGTGTTCTAGGTGTCTCTGAGTACCCTTGGGGTGTCCCTGAGGTGCTCCTGGGGGTCTCTGGGTGCCCATGGGGTGTTCCTGGGGCTCTCTGGGTGTGCATAGGATGATCCTGGGGGTCTTGGGGTGCTCCTGGGGGTCTCTGAGTGCCCACAGGATGCTCCTGGGGGTTCTTGGGGTGCTCCTGGGCTTCTCTGGGTACCCAGATGATGCTCCTGGAGGGTTCTAGGTGCAGGGGGGGTGGTTGTAGGTGTCGCTGGGTAGCCTTGGCATGCTCCTGGGGAGTCCTGGCATCTCCTGAATGGCTCTGGGTGCCCTTGGGGGTGCTCCTTGGGGTCTCTGGGTGCCCACAGGTTGCTCCTGGTGTTCTTAGGGTTCTCCTGGAGGTCTTGAGGTGCTCCTGGGTGTCTCTGGTTGCTCATGGGGTGTTCCTGGGGGTCTGGGTTGTTCTAGGTGTCTCTGGGTAGCCTTGGAGTGCCCCTGGGATGCTCCTGGGGGTATATGGGTGCCCTTTGGGGGTCTTTGGGGAGTCCTGGGGGTATATGGGTGCCCTTGGGGTGCTCCTGGGGGTTCCTAGGTGCCGTTGGGATGCTTCTGGGGGTCTCTGGGTGTCCGTGGGATGGTCTTAGGGTCTTTGGGGTGCTATTAGTTGTTTTAGGTGTACTCCTGGGGGTCTCTGTGTGCCCATGGGGTGTTCTAGGTGTCTCTGGGTATCCTTGGGGTGCTCCTGGGTGCCCACAGGATGCTCCTGGGGGTCTTGGGGTGCTTCTGGGGGTTCTTGGTTTGCTCCTGGGAGTCTCTAGGTGCCCATGGGGTGCTCCTGGGGGTCTTGGGGTGCTCCTGGGGGTCTCTGAATCGTCGGTGATTTACATCAAATAATTTGCTTTGCACCCAGAGATACCTTTGAGAAGGGAGTCTTACAGGATCTAATTCTGCTTTGTCGTTCAGTCCTATCTGGAACAGAGTTCTGTCAGAAGTTAGGTAGCATGCGTGGGGTTGCTAGAAATGAAGTCTAACCCCACAGCATTTTGGGTTTTTGAGAGGAAACCAAGGCACGTAATTTTTAAGAACAATATTTTTATTGCATCGAATGATCTACCTTCCCGTGCAGCTTAGTAGGACATCTACCTTTTTCTATCTATGCCCCAGAAAAATTAAGTCTAAGTCCCTACCTGGTCACATTGCTGATGCAATAGATGCAGTTGTAGTAAAAGAGCAGGCATGGTCGTTTGCTGTAAGGGGGGCTTCCTCTGTTTGGTGCTTTGCATGCTGTAAATTTAAGGCAGGTGAGAAAACTCCCTGCTGCTCCTCTGGCTGCCTTTATCCCTTCTGGTGGTTCGCTCCTCCCCTTTGCCAGGGGATTGTGGGAAGGGTGGTGGGCGGGGCCTGGGGTATATGAGCTACAGCCTCTCCTCAGGCAGCTCATTCTGCTGCTGGGCTTCTCTGGAGGTGGTGGTCTGCTGTTCCTGCAGCTGACTGCAGCTTTTGAGCTGCCTAAGCTCTTTGCGTAGTCTTGTTTTGATATTTAGAGAAGCAGAGGTGTCTGTTTAAGGTAAGGGCTTCCGGACCAGTCAAGGTTCAGCTGCATGTGTAGAAGAAAGCACACTTGTATGCAGCTTTTCCCCCCACCCCCCCAGGTCAGTTAATTTGTATTGGGTGTTCAGAGGTGGCAAGATGTATGGTTTTGGTTAATAATATGGTTTTGGTTTTTATTTTATTCCAGGTGCATTGTATTGTTTTGGAATTCCTGACTTTATTGAAGATGGAACCTTGTTGTGTTTTTTTTTTCCACCAGACTTGCTGTATATTGCAGAAGCTGTTGACAGCATCTCTGGATAGGAGCAATGGTGGATAGGCAAAAATTTAGCAGGGGTTGAGGAGAGCATCTTGTATGCATCTGTAGACGGAGTTCTAGCATTGTTCAAGAAAGTAGCAGGGACATATAAGGCACAGTACCTTTCAGCGTATGGAACGGCTCATGGCCTTTCCCGTTCGCCCACAGAGTATCATGTTGTCCCTAGAACGGATGCAGCTTGCGGCCAGCCCCTCGTAGATGACAAGCGTCAGGACTTTGCTTATTTTGTGGGGCTGTAGCAGAGGTGAGAGTGTGTGGGAAGGTGGAAGACAGGAGGTGCTCGCGGAAGCCTGGGCATAGCTGGGAAGAGCAGCTCCCGGGGAGCGGGCGACACAGGGGGTTCAGGGGTGCAAATAGAGGGCAGGAGCTGTCAGGAAGGAGCAGGGTTCCTTCCGTGACGGTTGAGGAGAAGAGAAGGGGTTTCTAAACTTTTGGGACCAGGGGGCCTTTTGATTGGGAAAGGGAGGTGTGTTCACGAGCCTTACTGAGGTGGGTTTTGCAGTTGGATTTGGGTATTGATGAGGTCTGTTCTGTTTTAGTCTGTCCGCAGCTGACGGGAGATACACATGCATACGGAAGGGTTAAAAGATGGGCTTTTGGTCCTGTCGTGGTTTAACCTGGCAGGCAGCCAAATACCACGCAGCTGCTCACTCACTCCCCCCGCCCCCCCAGTGGGACGGGGAGAGAATCGGAAGGGTAAGAGTGAGAAACACTCGTGGGTTGAGATAAAGACAGTTTAATAGAACAGAAAAGGGAGAATAATGATAATAAATAATGATAGAATATACAAAATGAGTGATGTACAATGCAATTGCTCACCACCCGTGCTGACCGATAACCAAGTAGCGATCGGTACTTCCTGGATCACGCCTATCGTTCATATACTGAGCATGACGTCACATGGTATGGAATACCCCATTGGCCAGCTGGGCTGGCTGTCCTGATTATGTTCCCTCCCACCTTGTGTACCTAGCTCAGTCAGTAGGCATGGGAGCTGTCCTTGGACTAGGAGGGCACTTAGCAACAACTGAAAACATCAGTGTGTTATCAACATTCTCCTCATACTAAATCCAAAACACAGCACTAGGAAGAAATTTAACCCTATCCCAGCCGAAACTAGGACAGTATCCACCCCTTATTCCATACCATTTACATTATGCTTAGGTCTCACATTTTTCGATACCTTTCAATTAATCACCACTATCTTTTTTATATATATACATATATAATACATATACATACATATATACATATAATACATATACATACATATATATACATTAATATATATAAATGTCCATTGAGTTCTTTTAGTCCACAACTTTGGGCTCCATCTGTCATAACAGTCTTTCAGGGCCAGAAGGATGGTGTGTGGTGTTGGGCTGTTGCATCCTGAAGCCAGTTCTCATTTCGGTACTGCTGCACTCGTCCAGTTCTATCATCGTTGCACTTTGCTCGGTTTCATCGGAGTTAGTTCATTCTTCATTAATCTGGGTGATTTTCACTGCTACACCATTGATAGCAACCATAGAAATAATGATATACAATATCATATAACAATTGACATCATAGAATTCAGTTCATTGGCTATTTTCACCCAAAATCAAATCCCCTTGAGGTACACACCGGACTTGCCCATCCTTTCGCATCACCCACCAAGTGTACCCAGGTCCTTGAGCAAAAGCAATCCCATGGATGGGTTTTCCCTTGCCAGAGGCAGGAGTAACCCAGACTGTCTTCCCCAGCATATTTCTTATGTGCATGACAGGGACTTTATCTCCATCTACAGTACGTAAGAGTCTTGATTGGGCAGGGCCAGCTCGATTAACAGACCCCCTAGTGTTGACTAACCAGGTGGCTTTTGCTAAATGTGTGTCCCAATGCTTGAATGTCCCACCACCCATTGCCCTCAGTGTTGTCTTTAGCAGCCCGTTGTATCGTTCGATTTTCCCGGAGGCTGGTGCATGGTAGGGGATGTGATAGACCCACTCAATGCCGTGCTCTTTGGCCCAGGTGTCTATGAGGGTGTTTCGGAAATGAGTCCCATTGTCTGACTCAATTCTTTCTGGGGTGCCATGTCGCCATAGGACTTGCTTTTCAAGGCCCAGGATGGTGTTCCGGGCAGTGGCATGGGGCACAGGGTATGTTTCTAGCCAGCCGGTGGTTGCTTCCACCATGGTGAGCACATAGCGTTTGCCGTGCCGGGTTCGTGGGAGTGTGATATAATCAATCTGCCAGGCCTCCCCATATTTGTATTTCAACCATCGTCCCCCATACCAAAGAGGCTTTACTCGCTTGGCTTGTTTGATTGCAGCGCACGTTTCACATTCATGGATAACCTGTGCAATAGCGTCCATGGTTAAGTCCACCCCTCGATCACGAGCCCATCTATATGTTGCATCTCTTCCTTGATGGCCTGAGGCATCATGGGCCCACCGAGCTATAAATAATTCACCCTTATGTTGCCAGTCCAAATCCACCTGAGCCACTTCAATCTTAGCAGCCTGGTCCACCTGCTGGTTGTTTTGATGTTCTTCAGTGGCCCGACTCTTGGGCACGTGAGCATCTACATGACGTACTTTTACAGTCAGGTTCTCTACTCGGGCACAATATCTTGCCACAACGTGGCAGCCCAGATGGGTTTACCTCTGCGCTGCCAGTTGTTCTGCTTCCACTGCTGCAACCACCCCCACAGGGCATTTGCCACCATCCATGAGTCAGTATAGAGATAAAGCACTGGTCATTTTTCTCGTTCAGCAATGTCCAAGGCCAGCTGGATGGCTTTCACCTCTGCAAACTGGCTCGATTCACCTTCTCCTTCAGCAGTTTCTGCAACCTGGCGTATAGGACTCCATACAGCAGCTTTTCACCTCCGATGCTTTCCCACAAGGCGACAGGACCCATCAGTGAACAGGGCATATTGCTTCTCGTTTTCTGGTAGTTTATTATACAGTGGGGCTTCTTCAGCACGTGTCACCTCCTCCTCTGGGGATATTCCAAAATCTTTGCCTTCTGGCCAGTTCGTGATCACCTCCAAGATTCCTGGGCGACTGGGGTTTCCTATTCGGGCCCGTTGTGTGATCGGTGCGACCCACTTACTCCACGTAGCATCGGTTGCATGATGTGTAGAGGGGACCCTCCCTTTGAACATCCAGCCCAGCACCGGCAGTCGGGGTGCCAGGAGGAGCTGTGCTTCAGTGCCAACCACTTCCGAAGCAGCTCGAACCCCTTCATATGCTGCCAATATCTCCTTCTCAGTTGGAGTGTAGCGGGCCTCGGATCCTCTGTATCCCCGACTCCAGAACCCTAAGGGTCGACCTCGAGTCTCCCCTGGTGCTTTCTGCCAGAGGCTCCAGGTAGGGCCATTCTCCCCGGCTGCGGTGTAGAGCACATTCTTCACATCTTGTCCTGCCCGGACTGGCCCAAGGGCTACTGCATGAACTATCTCCCGTTTAATTTGCTCAAAGGCTTGTTGTTGCTCAGGGCCCCATCTGAAGTCGTTCTTCTTCCTGGTCACTTGATAGAGAGGGCTTACAATCAGGCTGTAATCTGGAATATGCATTCTCCAAAAACCCACAACGCCTAAGAAAGCTTGTGTTTCCCTTTTGCTAGTTGGTGGGGACATGGCTGTTATTGTGTTGATCACATCCATTGGGATCTGACGACGTCTGTCTTGCCATTTTATTCCTAAAAACTGGATGTCCTGTGCAGGTCCCTTGACCTTACTTTGTTTTATGGCAAAACCGGCTTTCAGAAGGATTTGAATTATTCTCTCCCCTTTCTCAAAAACTTCTTCTGCTGTGTTGCCCCACACGATGATGTCATCAATGTATTGCAGGTGTTCTGGAGCCTCACCCTGTTCCAGTGTGGTGTGGATCAGTCCATGGCAAATGGTAGGGCTGTGTTTCCACCCCTGGGGCAGTCGGTTCCAGGTGTACTGGACGCCCCTCCAAGTGAAAGCAAACTGTGGCCTGCACTCTGCTGCCAAAGGGATGGAGAAGAAGGCATTAGCAATGTCAATTGTGGCGTACCACTTGGCTGCCTTTGACTCCAGTTCGTATTGGAGTTCTAGCATGTCCGGCACGGCAGCACTCAGTGGCGGCGTGACTTCGTTCAGGCCACGGTAGTCTACTGTTAGTCTCCACTCTCCATTAGACTTTCGCACTGGCCATATGGGACTGTTGAAGGGTGAGCGAGTCTTGCTGATCACTCCTTGGCTCTCCAGTCGACGAATCAGCTCATGGATAGGGATCAGGGAATCTCGGTTGGTGCGGTATTGTCGCCGATGCACTGTTGTGGTAGCGATTGGTACTTGTTGTTCTTCAACCCTCAACAACCCCACAACAGAAGGGTCCTCTGAGAGACCGGGCAAGGTGGACAGCTGTTTAATTTCCTCCGTCTCCAGGGCAACTATACCAAAAGCCCACCGATACCCTTTTGGGTCCTTAAAATACCCTCTCCTGAGGTAGTCTATGCCAAGGATGCACGGAGCCTCTGGGCCAGTCACAATGGGGTGCTTCTGCCACTCGTTCCCAGTTAGGCTCACTTCGGCCTCCAATACAGTTAACTCTTGGGATCCCCCTGTCGCTCCAGAAATACAGATGGGTTCTGCCCCTTTATAGCTTGATGGCATCAGGGTGCACTGTGCACCCGTGTCTACGAGAGCCTTATACTCCTGTGGCTCTGATGTGCCAGGCCATCGAATCCACACAGTCCAGTAAACCCGGTTGTCCCTTTCCTCCACCTGGCCGGAGGCAGGGCCCCTCTAGTTCTGGTCATAGTATCCGCTTCTCACTTCTTGCAAACGTGAGTCAAGAATTCCTTCATTACAGTCCAAAGTAAGATCAGCCCTTCTACTCTGTCTGGGGAACTGTTCACTGGAAACTGGACCGTCGTGAGACAGGGTTTTCCTGACAACTGGAGCAGCATTTTTCCTGAGAGAACCCCCTTGTGTGATTGTTTTTCCTTGCAACTCACGTACACGTGCCTCTAGGGTCAAGGTAGGTTTTCCATCCCACTGCCTCATGTCCTCTCCGTGGTCACGCAGGTAAAACCACAGGGTGCCCCGTGGTGTGTACTTTCGATATCCTCTCTCTTGAGGAGAAAAACGCTGACTCCTAATGGCTGAGATACTGGTCCGTACAGGTGGAGAATAGGACCTATCGTCTTTGAGTTGCTGGACCTCTCGGGACAGTTTCTCTACAGCCGAGACAAGGGAGGAGGAGATAGTTTCTTCGAAATCCCGAAGTCTGTTAACCACCTCATCCACCGTTGGTGCTTCTTCCTCTTTCCAGCACAGTACTGCCAACGAACTGGCATACGATGCTGGTGCGCTCCGTACCAACTTCCGCCACATGGGTCGGGTGCACTGGACGTCATCTGGATCTTTGGGTGTTCGGGTGTCGTCCAGGTCACTATAAACCACCTCCAGCACGCCTAGTTCTCTCAGGTACTGGATACCTCTCTCCATAGTGGTCCATTTGCCTAGGCGATATATAACATCTTCCTTGAAGGGATACCTTTCCTTTACGCCTGACAGCAGTTGCCTCCAGAGGCTGAGGACCTGTGTCCCTTTTCCGATTGCTTTGTCAATACCCGCTTCCCTAGCAAGGGATCCCAGCTGTTTGGCCTCCTTCCCCTCTAATTCCAGGCTACTGGCCCCATTATCCCAGCATCGGAGCAGCCAG